>NW_025311184.1:0-604 GCF_018294505.1 Triticum aestivum
TATCCGCTGTGATTGGGCATCCAAAGCGGCCCGTTCTTCAGCCATCCTAGTATCCTCAGCTGCCAGGTCCTCCTTAGCCTGTGCTATTTGGTCCTTCAGTTTCGCAACATCCGCGTTGTGCTGATCCCGCGTCTCTGGGTGACTGTCATGGTTAACAAGGTCGCCCAGGCGTCCATCAAACCGGAGAGGACTTGCACCGGACGGCGCGCCGGGACTCCTGCCGCGGCTGCTGATCCGGTATTCATCGCTGCGGTAGATGAAGACTGCAACGTGGGCTGTGTTCCGGCCATGTAAACAGCAACCCGACTTGGCGGTTCAAGGAGGTCCATAATACTGTTGCCATTGGAATATCCTTCGAACGCACCGCTATGAATCTGGTACAAGGACTCAGTTTCGCTAGTGGATGACTCACCGTCGGAGTATACAGCTGTCTCGCCTTCAGACACCGGTTCAGATCCGATCCCATGGACACATCCTAGGAACGCACGCTTCACAGCGGGCTTAACCCGGGCTGGACTCGCACGCTAAGCCGTCTCGACGAGGTCGGTGCAGATGTCTGGCTCAGGGCCCGGATCGCCGATCTTGCCGATGAAGACATGAATTC
>NW_025311185.1:0-604 GCF_018294505.1 Triticum aestivum
GGTATCATTATTTCATCCACATAGCATGTGCAAGAAGTTGAGAGGGTTACGGCAAAAACTGGATGCACTTCGTGTACAAAACGGACAATCTCCTTCAAAGTATCAGGATTTCATACGGAAACTCGTCTGTTACAAAGGGATTTCATTTTTTTTCAATTATTTGAACTCCTGACTTTTTGTGTGTTCAAAATGCACCATTCAAAGCCACATCATCATTTTTCAATCCTTTCTGACTTCATTTGTTATTTTTCATGCATTTACTAATTATTTTGAGCTATAAGACCCTAAAATTGAAAAGCATTTCAAATGAACTCTGAAAAGGTTGAAAGTTGGCATGGTATCATTATTTCATCCACATAGCATGTGCAACAAAGTTGAGAGGGTTACGGCAAAAACTGGATGCACTTCGTGTACAAAATGGATAATCTCTTTCAAAGTATCAGGATTTCACAAGGAAACTCGTCTGTTACAAAGGGATTTCATTTTTTTAAAACTTATTTGAACTCCTGAATTTTTGTGTGTTCAAAATGCACCATTCAACGCCACATCATCATTTTTCAATCCTTTCTGACTTCATTTGCTATTTTGCATGCATTTACTAATT
>NW_025311186.1:0-604 GCF_018294505.1 Triticum aestivum
GCGACCCGAGGATCGAACATGACGACGATGATGAAGTAGCAGCATACACCACAAGAAGAAGCAGGACCACCCTACCTAAAGGACGTCCGTTCCACAGAAGAACTCCATTTGCGAAAAAGAAGGGCAAGAAGATTGTGAACAGATAGCTAGCTAAGATCGATTGTATTTAAATCGTAGCCTTGATTTCTCGATTGTATTTCATGGGTACTTTTTGAACTATCATGAATATTTTTAAATTTCATGGACACTCGATCTCGATCCCCCTCCATCTCGATCGCTATCCCACCTCGCCAGATCCGGCCCCCCTCGCCGCCGAGCACCCCCCCAGTCCACCGGCCGCCGCCGCCGACCCCCCGCACCCTCGATTCCCCTACTCAACCGCCGCCGCCGACCCCCCGCACCCCGCGCACCATCTTATAAAAAAAATTAGTATCAAACAGCTTTTTAAATGCTACTGTCTTATAAAAAAAATATTACTGTTATTATTTAAACAAGTTTGAACATATTTAAACATAAATAAGTATCAAACAGCTTTTTAAATGCTAAAAAAAATTTGTGGAGCCTGGGAGTCGAACCCAGGACCTCCTGGTGTGAGAACTGGCTG
>NW_025311187.1:0-604 GCF_018294505.1 Triticum aestivum
TATTGTTGGAAAAACAGAATGTCCGCACAGCGCCTGTCAACCAAGGGCCCTGCGTGCGTTAGCGCGAGGCCGAGCAGGGGGGTGGGAGGGGGGTCGTAACCCCCCTCCCCACCCCCCTGCGAGGCCGAGCCTGGAACGAGCAAGAGCAGGCGGCGACGCGGCGTGCCGCGGCATCGCTTGGGCAGGCAAGTCCGTCACACCCCGTAGCCTCCCTGTCTATCTTAGGGGTGTGCCTCTGGGGTTGCGTGCGTCCTATTGTTGGAAAAACAGAATGTCTGCACTACGCCAACCAAGCGCACTACGTTTGTTAGCGAGGCCGAGCAGGGGGGTCGGAGGGGGGTCGTGACCCCCCTCCCCACCCCCCCTGCGAGGGCGAGCCTGGAACGAGCCGGAGCAGGCAGCGATGCGGCGTGCCGCGGTGCCGCATGCGCAGGCAAGTCCGTCACACCCCGTCGCCTCCCTGTCTATCTTAGGGGTGTGGCTCTAGGGTTGCGTGCGTCCTATTGTTGGAAAAACAGAATGCCTGCATTGCGCCTGTCAACCAAGCGCCCTGCGTGTGTTAGCGCGAGGCCGAGCAGGGGGTGGGAGGGAGGGTCGTGACCCC
>NW_025311188.1:0-604 GCF_018294505.1 Triticum aestivum
TGAAAAATAACAAATGAAGTAAGAAAGGATTGAAAAATGATGATGTGGCTTTGAATGGTGCATTTTGAACACACAAAAAGTCAGGAGTTCAAATAAGTTTTAAAAAATGAAATCCCTTTGTAACAGACGAGTTTCCGGATGAAATGCTGATACTTTGAAAGAGATTGTCCGTTTTGTACACGAAGTGCATCCAGTTTTTGCTGTAACCCTCTCAACTTTCTTGCACATGCTATGTGGATGAAATGATGATATCATGCCAACTTTCAACCTTTTCAGAGTTCATTTGAAATGCTTTTCAATTTTAGGGTCTTATAGCTCAAAATAATTAGTAAATGCATGAAAAATAACAAATGAAGTAAGAAAGGATTGAAAAATGATGATGTGGCTTTGAATGGTGCATTTTGAACACACAAAAAGTCAGGAGTTCAAATAAGTTTTTAAAAATGAAATCCCACATAACAGACGAGTTTCCGGATGAAATCCTGATACTTTGAAAGACATTGTCCGTTTTATACACGAAGTGCATCCAGTTTTTGCCGTAACCCTCTCAACTTTCTTGCACATGCTATGTGGATGAAATGATGATATCATGCCAACTTTCAAC
>NW_025311189.1:0-603 GCF_018294505.1 Triticum aestivum
AAAAAAAAAGAAAAAAAAGAAAAAGGAAAATGTTTTATAAATAAAAATAATTAATTAATCTAATCACTCACTGACAGGTGGGCCCAGTAGTTAATTAACTAAAAATTAATTAGTTTAATCTTCTGTTAACCCACTGTCTATGACAGGTGGGTCCCCCGTGTCAGTTTTGACCAGTCAATCGGACTGTTGACCGCTGACGTCACTCATGCGTCATGCTGACGTCATATCCCTTTTTCTGTTAACTAAATAATTCCAGAAATTCAAATAAACTTTGAAAATTCATATCTTTTAAACCGTAACTCGGATGAAAATGTTTTCTATATGAAAGTTGCTCAGAACGATGAGACGAATCCAAATACGCAGTCCGTTCGTCCACCACACCTCCCTAACCTATCGAACTAGCAACTTTCCCCCTCCGGTCCGTCTGTCCGAAAACGCGAAACATCGGGAATACCTCCCAGATGTCCCCCCCCCTTCACCGGTACCACCTACTGTCGCGTTAGGGCACACCTAGCACCGCTCATTGTCATGTCACGCATCGTCATGCTTATGTTTGCATTGTATTTACTGTTTCTTCCCCCCTCTTCTCTCCGGTAGACTACG
>NW_025311190.1:0-603 GCF_018294505.1 Triticum aestivum
CCGCCTCCGCCTCTGGCCCCGCAGGCCACCGCCACGCCGGCGGCCAGTTCTGCCACCCCGCGGCGTCTCGGGTCTGCCCTGCGGGTGCAAACGCCCGGGCGCCCGCTACCCGTGGCCCCGCTAGCGCCCGATCCACTAGGCCCCCTAGGGTCAATGACAGGAGGGCCCGCGCCCCAGAACGTTTTAGTTAAAAAAAAATAAAAAATAAAGAGGGAATTAAAGAATTAAAAGAAAAATATATAATAAAATATGATAATAAGTAATAAAAATAATTAATTAATTAATTAACTTAATTAATTCTGATTAAAATAAACGATTAAGATTAATTAACCTAATGATTAATTAACCTAATTAACTACTGTTAATTATCTAATTAATTAGTATGACAGTGGGGCCCACCCACTAATTAATTTTGATTAATTTAATTAAATTGTTAAATTAAAATTTGTCACTGACCAGTGGGGCCCACTGGTCAGGTTGACCAGTCAACCATGTTGACTGCTGACGCCAGCATGACATCATGCTGATGTCATAAATCTAATTTCGAATTTATTTAAATAGTTAATTAAATTCCAAAATTATTAAAATCCTTTAAAAATCATA
>NW_025311191.1:0-603 GCF_018294505.1 Triticum aestivum
CCGCACCCTCGATTCCCCTACTCAACCGCCGCCGCCGACCCCCCGCACCCCGCGCACCGTCTTATAAAAAAAATTAGTATCAAACAGCTTTTTAAATGCTACTGTCTTATAAAAAAAATATTACTGTTATTATTTAAACAAGTTTGAACATATTTAAACATAAATAAGTATCAAACAGCTTTTTAAATGCTAAAAAAAATTTGTGGAGCCTGGGAGTCGAACCCAGGACCTCCTGGTGTGAGAACTGGCTGCTGACCAGTCGAGCTAGTAGAGTGGGCTTGACATAGATGGGTTCTGGTACTACATAACCTTTTGGCTCGAGCTGAAATAAAAAAAAATACTAATGGCGCACCACGGTGAGGTGCGCCATTAGTATGGACATGCTAATGGCGCACCACGGTGAGGTGCGCCATTAGTATTGTGGCCCCCCTTCGCCTGATCCCCCCTTCGCCCGATCCCCCTTCGCCCGATCCCCCTCGCCAGTTCTCTCCCTCTCGATCCACCGCGGCCGCCGCCGCTGCCCTCGCCCTCGCCCTCGCCCTCGCCCTCTCCCTCCCTCGCCCTCTCCCTCCCTCGCCCTCTCCTCGCCCTCTCCCTCCCTCG
>NW_025311192.1:0-603 GCF_018294505.1 Triticum aestivum
ATCTCTTTCGAAGTATCAAGGTTTCATACAGAAACTCGTCTGTAACAAAGGGATTTCAATTTTTTTTAACTTATTTGAGCTCCATAGTTTCTCTGTGCTCAAAATTCACCATTCAAAGCCACATCATGAATTTTCAACCCTTTCTGACTTCATTTGTTATTTTTCATGCATTTACTGGTTATTTTGAGCTATAAGACCCTGATATTGAAAAGCATTTCAAATGAACTCTGAAAAGGTTGAAAGTTGGCATAGTATCATCATTTGACCCACATAGCATGTGCAAGAAAGTAGAGAGGGTTACGGAAAAAACTGGATGCACTTCGTGTACAAAACGGACACTCTCTTTCGAAGTATCGGGGTTTCATACGAAACCTCGTCTGTTACAAAGGGATTTCATTTTTTTGAACTTATTTGAACTCCATAGTTTTTCTGTGCTCAAAATGCACCATGCAAAGCCACATCATCAATTTTCAACCCTTTTTGACTTCGTTTGTTATTTTTCATCCATTTACTGGTTATTTTGAGCTATAAGACCCTGATATTGAAAAGCATTTCAAATGAACTCTGAAAAGGTTGAAAGTTGGCATGGTATCATCATTTGAC
>NW_025311193.1:0-603 GCF_018294505.1 Triticum aestivum
TGTAATAAGTTAAAAAAAATGATGTGCCCATGTAACAGTGATACTCCGAAAGAGATTGTCCAGTTTGTACACGAAGTGCGTCCAGTTTTTGCCGTAACCCTCTCTGCTCTTTTGCACATGCTCTATGGGCGAAATGATGATACCATGCCAAGTTTCGACATTTTTCAGAGTTCATTTTATAGTGATTTTCAATTTCACGGTCATTTAGCTCTCTAAACAAATCGGTAAATGACTGAAAAATAGCAAATGATGTGAGAAAGTTTTGAAAATTGATGACGTCGCTTTGAATGGTGTGTACAGAACGCAAAAAAGTCTGGAGTTTTAATAAGTTTAAAAAAATGAAGTGCCAGTGTAACAGATGAGTTCTCGTCCGAAACCCTGATACTCCGAAAGGGATTGTCCAGTTTGTACATGAAGTGCATCCAGTTTTTGCCGTAACCCTCTCTACTCTTTTGCACATGCTATGTGGGTGAAATGATTATACCATGCCAAGTTTCGACATTTTCAGAGTTCATTTTGTAGTGATTTTCTATTTCACGGTCATTTAGCTCTCTAAACAAATCGGTAAATGACTGAAAAATAGCAAATGATGTCAGAAAGTGT
>NW_025311194.1:0-603 GCF_018294505.1 Triticum aestivum
CTGGGCCGCCACCCGCACCCCCGCGCCCCCGGCCCAGCCCACCTCCTCCCTCGCCCCTTCCCTGTTCCCCCGACCGGGTCGGAACAGGGGCGCGCTGCCGCCGCACCCCCTCGCCGGCGGTGAACCCCGCGAGAGGATAAGGGCGCCAGCGGCCCCCGCTCCCTCGGGCCTCTCTCCCACTCACCCCGCTCACTCCCTCGGCCTCTGCGCCTCTCCCCCGGATCCGCGCCGCTCTCCTCTTCCCCACACCCGACGCGCTCGCCGCCGTTCACCGTCGTTCACACGGCCACCGTACCCACCTCGCCGCCCCAAGGTGTCTCCAAGGACCGCCGTCGCCCGCTGCATCGTCTGGTGCATCCCGTTGGAGACCGGAGCCCCTACAACGAGCACACCGAGCTCGTCTTCCCCGCCGGCCGCCGTCGATCGCCGCCCCGTTTCGCCTCCGACGAGCCTCCCCGAGCACGCTGCCGTCCCCCTACAGCCGCGCGGTGAGCTCCTCTACCTCCTCCCCCTCTCCGCTAGCTCGCCCGCGCTCCGTAGCTGCCCCCCCCCACGCGCGCCCGAACGCCGCGCCGCGAGGCTCGCCGCCGGCGGGTCTCCGGT
>NW_025311195.1:0-603 GCF_018294505.1 Triticum aestivum
GTGCCAGAATCGGCAAAAACTGTGAGTGTTGATGACCGACACGTAAACGCACCTTGGGGTTCAACAACTACGAAACCGGTTTGGGTCCCCAAAACGGTGAGTAATAGTCCATGAAACGCGTCAGAATCGACCAAACCCGCGAGTGTTGATGACCAAATCGTAAACGCACCCCAGGGTTCGTTAATCGTGGAAATCACTCCGGGACCGCAAAATAGTGAGTAATAGTCCACGAAACGGGCCAGAATCGGCCAAAACTGTGAGTGTTGATGACCGATACGTAAGCGCACCTATGGGTTCAACAACTATGTAAATCGCTTTGGGGCCCAAAACCGGTGAGTAATAGTCCACGAAACGGGTCAGAATCGGCCAAAACCGCGAGTGTTGATGGCCGAAACATGAACGCACCCAGGGTTCGTTAATCGCGGAAACCTAACCGGGACCCCAAAACAGTGAGTAATAGTCCACGAAATGGTCCAGAATCGGCCAAATCTGTGAGTGTTGATGACCGACACGTAAGCGCGCCTTGGGGTTCAACAACTATGGAAATTCGTTTGGGGCCCAAAGACGGTGAGTAATAGTCCACGAAATGGGTCAGAATCGGCC
>NW_025311196.1:0-603 GCF_018294505.1 Triticum aestivum
GGGGGGGGGGTTTAAAATAAGATGACCCTTGAGTCTGCAGAACCCAAGGGAAGGTATATGGTGGTAGGTAGGCAAATGGTAAAACCAAGGTTGGGACTTGCTGGAGGAGTTTTATTCAAAGCGAACTGTCAAGGGGTTCCCATAACACCCAACCGCGTAAGGAACGCAAAATCAAAGAACATAACACCGGTATGACGGAAACTAGGGCGGCAAGGGTGGAACAAAACACCAGGCATAAGGCCAAGCCTTCCACCCTTTACCAAGTATATAGATGCATTAAAGTAAACAAGATATAATAATGATATCCCAACAATATCCATGTTCCACCAAGGAACAAACTTCATCTTCACCTGCAACTAACAACGCTATAAGAGGGGCTGAGCAAAGCGGTAACATAGCCAAACAACGGTTTGCTAGGACAAGGTGGGTTAGAGGTTTGGCATGGCAATATGGGAGGCATGATATAGCAAGTGGTAGGTATCACGGCATTGCAATAGAGCGAGCAACTAGCAAGCAAAGATAGAAGTGATTTCGAGGGTATGGTCATCTTGCCTACAAAGTTCTCCGAGTTGACGTAAGCTTGATCCTCGTAAGCGTACTCAA
>NW_025311197.1:0-603 GCF_018294505.1 Triticum aestivum
AAATGATGATACCATGCCAACTTTCAAGCATTTCAGAGTTCATTTGAAATGCTTTTCAATTTTAGGGTCTTATAGCTCAAAATAATTAGTAAATGCATGAAAAATAACAAATGAAGTCAGAAAGGATTGAAAAATGATGATGTGGCTTTGAATGGTGCATTTCGAACACACAAAAAATCAGGAGTTCAAATAAGTTTTAAAAAATGAAATCCCTTTGTAACAGACGAGTTTCCGTCTGAAATCCTGATACTTTGAAAGAGATTGTCCGTTTTGTACACGAAGTGCATCCAGTTTTTGCCGTAACCCTCTCAACTTTCTTGCACATGCTATGTGGATGAAATGATGATACCATACCAACTTTCAACCTTTTCAGAGTTCATTTGAAATGCTTTTCAATTTTAGGGTCTTATAGCTAAAAATAATTAGTAAATGCACGAAAAATAACAAATGAAGTCAGAAAGGATTGAAAAATGATGATGTGGCTTTGAATGGTGCATTTTGAACACACAAAAAATCAGGAGTTCAAATAAGTTTTAAAAAATGAAATCCCTTTGTAACAGACGAGTTTCCGTCTGAAATCCTGATACTTTGAAAGAGATTGTC
>NW_025311198.1:0-603 GCF_018294505.1 Triticum aestivum
GGTTCGTTAACCATGGAAACCACTCCGGGACCCCAAAGCCGTGAGTAATAGTCCATGAAACGGGCCAGAATCACCAAAACTGCCAGTGTGGATGACCGACACGTAAGCGCACCTTGGAGTTCAACAACTATGGAAATCGCTTCGGTGCCCCAAAACAGTGAGTAATAATCCAAGAAATGGGTTTGAATCGGCCAAAACTGCCAGTGTTGATAACCGACACGTAAACGCAACCCAGGGTTCGTTAATCGTGGAAATCACTCCAGTAGCCACAAATAGTGAGTAATAGTCCATGGAATGGGCCAGAATCGGCCAAAACGGCCAGTGTTGATGACCGACACATGAACGCACCACATGTTTCGTTAATTGTGGAAATCACTCTGGGATCCCAAAATGGTGAGTAATAGTTGACGAAACGGGCCAGAATCGGCCAAAACTGACAGTGTTGATGACCGACACGTAAGCGCACCTTGGGGTTCGACAACTATGAAATCGTTCCGGGACCCCAAAACAGTGAGTGATATTCATGAAACGGTCCAGAATCGGCCAAAACAGCCAGTGTTGATGACCGACACGTAAGCGCTCCCAGGGTTCTTTAATCATGGA
>NW_025311199.1:0-603 GCF_018294505.1 Triticum aestivum
TGGTTGTGTGCGTAGTCCCCAGGATATGATTTATTACTTCTCCGCTAAATATTTCCCTGCTCATAAGAAACAAGCTGCTTTGAGGGAAATATACAACTTTGTGCAAATTGAAGAAGAGAGTCTCCCACAAGCTTGGGGGAGGCTTCTCAAGTTACTTAATGCTTTGCCTGATCATCCTCTTAAGAAAAATGAAATACTTGATATCTTTTATAATGGACTAACCGATGCTTCCAGAGATTACCTGGATAGTTGTGCTGGTTCTGTTTTCAGGGAAAGAACACCGGATGAAGCTGAAATTGTACTGAATACTATGTTGACAAATGAAAATAATTGGACACTTCCGGAGCCAGCTCCTGAGCCAATTCCTGAGCCTATTCCTAAACCAACTCCGAAGAAGAGAGGTGTTCTATTTCTCAGTCCTGAAGATATGCAAGAGGCAAAGAAATCTATGAAAGAAAAAGGTATTAAAGCTGAAGATGTTAAGAATTTACCTCCTATTGAAGAAATACACGGTCTTAATTTACCGCCTGTTGAAGAAACATATGATCTTAATCCTTCACCTATTGAAGAAGCTCATGTTCTTGATAACCCGACACAGGTAGT
>NW_025311200.1:0-603 GCF_018294505.1 Triticum aestivum
ACGAAGAAGTGAGGGAGCTGGAGCCAGTTGCCGGCTCGGTTGTCCGACCACACCACAAACTCCGGCAGCACCTCTGCCGAATGGAAGCGCGGCTGGGGAAGCCGCACAGCCACGACACGCCTTCCTCCGCCAACCGGGCTGCCTCGATCTGAGCGGCCACCACCGCGTGAAGGGCCAACACCACGACCAAGAGACAAGGGACACAATGTTTTACCCAGGTTCGGGCCCTCTTAATGGAGGTAAAACCCTACGTCCTGCTCGATTGATATTGATGATGTGGGTATTACAAGAGTAGATCTACCACGAGATCAAGGAGGCTAAACCCTAGAAGCTAGCCTATGGTATGATTGTTGATCGTCCTATGGACTAAAGCCATCCGGTTTATATAGACACCGGGGAGGGCTAGGGTTACATAGAGTCGGTTACAATGGTAGGAGATCTATATATCCGTATTGCCAAGCTTGCCTTCCACGCCAAGGAAAGTCCCATCCGGACACGGGACGAAGTCTTCAATCTTGTATCTTCATAGTCTTGGAGTCCGGCCGATGATGATAGTTCGGCTATCCGGACACCCCCTAGTCCAGGACTCCCTCAGTAGCCCCC
>NW_025311201.1:0-603 GCF_018294505.1 Triticum aestivum
GTATTCATAGACTGCAATGGGTCCACCACAAGAGTTCTGACCTCCGCAAGTTTGGTTAGAACTTCTGACAATGAAAACAAGGTTGCTGATAACCTTAAGGTTGTTACTCTGCTAATAATTGTTTAATTGCCCCTTCCACTTATTCATGATATCACTGGTTTAGTCTTACCATATCATTAATTGCAGATTGTAGTGTGCCTTCCAGATAATCGTCATACCAGAGGGACATTGCAACATTACAGTCTACATTATAACATTGCCGTAGTCTACATCAAGAATTTCTGCTGTACTCAGACAGCACAAATCGATAACCAGATGCTAATTAAACCTCAAAAGGAGGTAGTAGCTATAGGGCGCGTCTACCAATCAGGCAAATTAATGGCCACAAGTGGGATCGTGATTGACAAACCAAGTAAGCTTGGCTGCAAAGAGCTTAAGATTTCCACCTGTAAAATCACCAAGGTACGCTGTGTCTTTTCGTGTGGTGGAAATAAATAGTTGCATCAGAATGAGTAATTAAATTCATCATCACATCTGTATGGCTTACAAATACTGTCTTTTCCTATTCGTTACTTTTTTTGTGTGTGCTAGGCTGGGATTGGA
>NW_025311202.1:0-603 GCF_018294505.1 Triticum aestivum
CAGTACATTGATACGTCTCCAACGTATCTATAGTTTTTGATTGTTCCATGCTATTATATTATCCATCTTGGATGTTTTATATGCATTGTTATGCTATTTTATATCATCTTTTGGGACTAAACTATTAACCTAGTGCCTAGTGCCAGTTGCTATTTTTCCTTGTTTCTGGCTTTTACAGAAAATCAATACCAAATGGAACAAAACTTTTTGACGATTTTTCCTGGACAAGAAGACACCCATGAAGCTTTGGGAGGAGGTGCTACTTCTTGAGCTTGCGTTGATTTTACCATTGAAGAGGAAAGGGTGATGCAGCAAAGTAGAGATAAGTATTTCCCTCAGTTAATAACCAAGGTATCAATCCAGTAGGAGGCACAAGCAAGTTCCCAATATATGCACCTGCACAAACTAACAAACACTTGCACACAACGCGAAAAAGGGGTTGTCAATCCCTTCACGGTAACGAACAAGAGTGAGATCTAATAGAGATAGGTATAAAAGATAAATAAAAAGAAAAATAAATTAAATATAAAGTGCAACAAGGTATTTTTGGGTATTTTGGTTTATAGATTTGAAAATAATATCATGGAAAATAGACCTTGGGGC
>NW_025311203.1:0-603 GCF_018294505.1 Triticum aestivum
GCTACCACGACGACTTCCGCCTCGACTCGCGTTACCCTAAGATAGACAGGGTGGCAGTGGTGTCACGTGCTCGTCTCTGCATCCGTCGTCGCTACCGCGACGACGTCCGCCTCGACTTGCGTAACCCTAAGATAGACAGGGGGCGTTGGTGGCACGTGCTCGTCTCGTCGTCCGTCGTCGCTACCTCGACGACGTCTGCCTCGACTCGCGTTACCCTAAGATAGACAGGGTGGCAGTGGTGCCACGTGCTCGTCTCAGCGTCCGTCGTCGCCACCACGACGACGTCCGCCTCGACTCGCGTAACCGTAAGATAGACACCGTGGCATTGGTGTCACGTGCTCGTCTCGGCGTCCGTCCGCGCTACCTCGACAACGTCCGCCTCGACTCGCGTTACCCTAAGATAGATAGGGTGGCATTCGTGTCACGTGCTCGTCTCGGCGTCCGTCGTCGCTACAGTGTAGACGTCTGCCTCGACTCGCGTAACCCTAAGATAGAGAGGGTGGCATTGGTGTCACGTGCTCGTCTTGTCGTCCGTCGTCGCTACCTCGACGACGTCTGCCTCAACTCGCGTTACCCTGAGATAGACAGGGTGGCATTCGTGTC
>NW_025311204.1:0-603 GCF_018294505.1 Triticum aestivum
GCTACCACGACGACTTCCGCCTCGACTCGCGTTACCCTAAGATAGACAGGGTGGCAGTGGTGTCACGTGCTCGTCTCTGCATCCGTCGTCGCTACCGCGACGACGTCCGCCTCGACTTGCGTAACCCTAAGATAGACAGGGGGCGTTGGTGGCACGTGCTCGTCTCGTCGTCCGTCGTCGCTACCTCGACGACGTCTGCCTCGACTCGCGTTATCCTAAGATAGACAGGGTGGCAGTGGTGCCACGTGCTCGTCTCAGCGTCCGTCGTCGCCACCACGACGACGTCCGCCTCGACTCGCGTAACCGTAAGATAGACACAGTGGCATTGGTGTCACGTGCTCGTCTCGGCGTCCGTCCGCGCTACCTCGACAACGTCCGCCTCGACTCGCGTTACCCTAAGATAGATAGGGTAGCATTCGTGTCACGTGCTCGTCTCGGCGTCCGTCGTCGCTACAGTGTAGACGTCTGCCTCGACTCGCGTAACCCTAAGATAGAGAGGGTGGCATTGGTGTCACGTGCTCGTCTTGTCGTCCGTCGTCGCTACCTCGACGACGTCTGCCTCAACTCGCGTTACCCTGAGATAGACAGGGTGGCATTCGTGTC
>NW_025311205.1:0-603 GCF_018294505.1 Triticum aestivum
TGCACGCGGTATAAATTTTGTGATCCCATGCTACGTCGAGGTTGTAGCCTCCCCACTTAGAGTTTTGCTTGGCAGGTGTCGTGGGTGATTCCAGACACTGGTGAGTTAAGCTGGTGTGTGCAGGTCAGGCGTGTTTTCAATCAAAAGACCGTAGACGGAATTAGTCCCGAGGGACTGAGTAATCCCGTTACTCGTGGAAAATGGTACTCCCTCTGCAGAGGATATATCCTGTCAGATGGTCCTGTTCTTAAGTAAAGGCCACAACCCGAGTTGAGTCTCTGTAACGGCATTCGGATGGAGAACGATTTAATTAGAGCTTAGTAACGGAATTCAGATGGAGATACGGCTTGACTAAATTATCGGTTTTCGGATGGAGAAACGATTGTACTAAATTTTGTTTATGATTATGGCACCCTTGGATTATGATCTTTATTGTTTTGGACTAACCATTTATATTACGTATATTATTTAGTATCCCTGGGATGGTTCTACCTCCTGGATATTCACTGTGATTATTCTTTTATAAGCCCTTTATGTGGTGTCGCTCAGACGCTCGACTGCGGCATTATTATTTCTGCGTTTTCTGCACGAGGAGTCATTCAG
>NW_025311206.1:0-603 GCF_018294505.1 Triticum aestivum
CTATAAGCTTGTACAAATAATTTTACACTAGACTTGAACTAGCTCTATAAGCATGTACAAATAATTTAACACTAGAGTTGACTAGCTCTATAGTCTAGTACAAATAGTTTTACACTAGAGTTGAACTAGCTCTATAACTAGTTCAAATAATTTTACACTAGAGTTGAACTAGCTCTATAGCCTAGTACAAAAAATTTTACACTAGAGTTTAACTAGCTCTATAAGCTAGTTCAAATAATTTTACACTAGAGTTGAACTAGCTCTATAAGCTTCTATAAATAATTTTACACTGGAGTTGAACTAGCTCTATAAGCTTGTACAAATAATTTTACAGTAGAGTTGAACTAGCTCTATAGCCTAGTACAAATAATTTTAAACTAGAGTTGAACTAGCTCTATGGCCTAGTACAAACAATTTTACACTAGAGTTGAACTAGCTCTATAAGCTTGTACAAATAATTTTACACTAGACTTGAACTAGCTCTATAAGCATGTACAAATAATTTAACACTAGAGTTGACTAGCTCTATAGTCTAGTACAAATAGTTTTACACTAGAGTTGAACTAGCTCTATAAGCTAGTTCAAATAATTTTACACTAGAGT
>NW_025311207.1:0-603 GCF_018294505.1 Triticum aestivum
CCGACTGTCAGGCACTTCCTTGCGTGCGAAGATGTAGCTAGTGGGCCCTAGCAGTCAGGGAAGTGAATCTTTTTTTTGAACGCACTTCCTTGCGTGTGAAGATGTAGCTGGTGGGTCCCAGCTGTCAGGGGGGCGAATCATTTTTTCCCGAACGCACTTCCTTGCGTGCGAAGATGTAGCAGGTGGGTCCTAGCAGTCAGGGGGTGAATCATTTTTTGTCGGACGCACTTCCTTGTGTGCGAAGATGTAGCTGGTGGGTCCCAGCAGTCAGGGGGGAAACGGTTTTTTCATGAAATACAGTGGCCCATCCGGTGGGTCCGTGCTATCAGGTGGAGGTATCATTATTTTCTGCATAATAAGGAGGCACTTCCTTGCTGCGGCCGTGGACCCAGCTGTCAGCCTCTCCACGTACAGTCCACGTCCGATGGAAGTCGTTCCTTGACCATGTTGACTACACCGCACCGAGAGCACCAGGGCGGTGGATGACGGCGAGGCCTAGGTAGGGGACGACACAGAGCCGGGGAAGACGTGGCAGTGGATGCCCACGCGGAGGGAAGTACGAGGGTCCACTGGTCCGGCTGCGGTGTGAGGCTGTCTTCGCCA
>NW_025311208.1:0-603 GCF_018294505.1 Triticum aestivum
CAACGACCAGACCAAGACCGCTTACGGATCCCCACCATTATCAATACTTCATATATATTCGCAATATTCAGATTGCTTTATCATATTCTTGCTCGTTCTTTGATTGCTTGCAGGAATAGACCTTCGTGGTCAGGTTGATCGTGCTCCAGCGTGGTCAATAACATCTCGGAGTTGGTTTAGCGATTGCTAAGGCGCAACGTCGTGCACGTTTGTAGTCGGATCGTCAAAGTCGTCTCCACGAAATCGATAGTTATCATCTCATCGAAAGATCGGGACACCCTCGCCTCTATCAAACCCTATCTCTTGTTTCCCCACACATACGGACTCTAAAAATAACCTATACTTATGTATTTTGAAATTACATGGGCCTGGCCCAATAATAAGGTGACGCAGCACCTAGAATAGCCTCTAGACGAAATTTATGAAGTGGCATCTTGTATATTTCGTCCAAGGCTTCATGCACCCATTATGGTGGCTTCAAAGTCCTGAAATCATCACTTGTAACTCCCTTCTTGTTCCCCTTGCGCATGCCATCATCTCCATGCTTGCTCTTGCTCCAATGTTCATCCTGCTCCAAGCTAGGCCCTTCATTTGTAAGCAAAA
>NW_025311209.1:0-603 GCF_018294505.1 Triticum aestivum
ACATTTTCAGAGTTCATTTTGTAGTGATTTTCAATTTCACGATCATTTAGCTCTCTAAACAATTAGGTAAATGACCGAAAAACAACAAATGATGTCAGAACATGTTGGAAATTGATGACGTCGCTTTGAATGCTGCATACTGAACACAAAAGAAGTCCGGAGTTCAAATAAGTTTAAAAAACATTGAAGTGCCCATGTAACAGAAGAGTTCTCGTCCGAAACCCTGATACTCCGAAAGAGATTGTCCAGTTTGTACACGAAGTGCGTCCAGTTTTTTCCGTGACCCCATCTACCCTTGCTATGCGGGTGAAATGATGATACCATGCCGAGTTTCAACATTTTCATAGTTCATTTTGTAGTGATTTTAAATTTCACGGTCATTTAGCTCTCTAAACAATTAGGTAAATGACCGAAAACAACAAATTATGTCAGAACATGTTGGAAATTGATGACGTCGCTTTGAATGCTGCATACTGAACACAAAAGAAGTCCAGAGTTCAAATAAGTTTAAAAAACATTGAAGTGCCCGTGTAACAGATGAGTTCTCATCTGAAACCCTCATACTCCGAAAGAGTTTTCCAGTTTGTACACGAAGTGCGTCCA
>NW_025311210.1:0-603 GCF_018294505.1 Triticum aestivum
TAACCCTCTCTACTATTTTTCACATGCCATGTGGGTGAAATGATGTTACCATGCCAAGTTTCAACATTTTCAGAGTTCATTTTGTATTGATTTTCAATTTCACGGTCATTTAGCTCTCTAACTAAATCGGTAAATGACTGAAAATAGCAAATGATGTTAGAAAGTTGAGAATTGATGATGTCGCTTTGAATGGTGCATACAGAACGCAAAAAAAGTCTGGAGTTCAAATAAGTTTAGAAAAATGAAGTGCCCATGTAACAGATGAGTTCTTGTCCGAAACCCTGATACTCCGAAAGAGATTTTCCCGTTTGTACACGAAGTGTGTCCAGTTTTTGCCGTAACCCTCTCTACTATTTTGCACATGCTATGTGGGTGAAATCATGATACCATGCCAAGTTTCAACATTTTCAGGGTTCATTTTGCAGTGATTTTCAATTTCACGGTCATTTAGCTCTCTAAACAAATCGGTAAATGACTGAAAAATAGCAAATGATGTTAGAAAGTGTTGAAAATTGATGACGTCTCTTTGAATGGTGCATAGGAACGCAAAAAAATGTCTGGAGTTCAAATAAGTTTAAAAAATGAAGTGCCGTGTAACAGATG
>NW_025311211.1:0-603 GCF_018294505.1 Triticum aestivum
CAAAAGTTTAGTCCCACCTTGCTAGTTGAGAGGGGCTCGGAGTGGTTTATAAGCCCCACTGCGGCTGCCCTCTCGAGCTCCTCTCAAATGCAGGCTTACGGGCCTAATGTCACACTATGCTGTCTGTGGGCCTATTGGGCCTTATGCGGGCCTGAATCCTGGCCCAGGTTGGGTTTCTAGTCGTATTCAGGCCGTGGTGGCCCAATAGGTGGTAGTTTTTTTAAATTTTTTTCCAGTTCTTTGGTTCTGTTTTTTGCATTATTTATTTTCTTTTGTTTTTTGCTTTATTTTTTAATTCTTTGTGCTTTTAGGTCAGAAATTTTTTAAACTTTCTGTTAGTGCCATTAGTTTTCAAATTTAAATAGTTAAAATTTGAATTCTATGAAATTTGTGTGAATCACAAGTTTGTGATTAACTTTACTATAAAAATAGTTTTTTTAGTTTTTTTGTTTTGTTTTTTGCATTATTTATTTTCTTTTGTTTTTTGCTTTATTTTTTAATTCTTTTTGCTTTTAGGTCAGCAAAATTATAAACTGTCTGTTAGTGCCATTAGTTTTAGAAAAAATATAAACTTTCTATTAGTGCCATTAGTTCTTTATGAAA
>NW_025311212.1:0-603 GCF_018294505.1 Triticum aestivum
GCTGGATCTGGATCGAGACCGATCCCCTCCCCCTCAGTGCTCGTTCTGGATCGGGGCATGGAACCGCCGTCGCCAGCCACGATCGCCGGAGCCACCCCCTCGTCTACCTCCACCTCGCCGGACGCCTCTTCATCATCTCGTCCCCGCCGCCCGAAGCTCCTCCGCCCCGACCCGACGCCGTCGCCCGTCGTCGTCGGACCACCTCATTGGACCGCCTTCGTCGCCCGCTTCCTCGTCCTCCTCCTCGACGGCCTCACCAGGCCTCGTCGTCCCCCTTCTCTCCTCGCACGTGAGGACCCCTTCTCCTTCCCTCCTCTGCCCTCGCTCCCGCACGGTCCCCGTCCTCGTCCTCGCTCGCCTGGGGCACACTCGAACCCGCGGTCACCGCGCCCCCGTCTGTCCCGCGCTGCGTCTCACTGCCGTCGTCGCCCCGTTCCCCTCCGCGCGGGCGCTCGCGCTCACAGCGCGTCGACCACGCCCGTCCATCGCGGCGCCCACCATGTTCACTGGCCACGCTCGCGGGCCTCTGGCCGTGCCAGTTGTCGCGCGCGCTCGCCCAGCCGCGGCCCAGTGCGCGCCCGCTCACACCACCGCACCTCGCTG
>NW_025311213.1:0-603 GCF_018294505.1 Triticum aestivum
GACTTTTTGTGTGTTCAAAATGCACCATTCAAAGCCACATCATCATTTGTCAATCCTTTCTGACTTCATTTGTTATTTTTCATGCATTTACTAATTATTTTGAGCTATAAGACCCTAAAATTGAAAAGCATTTCAAATGAACTCTGAAAAGGTTGAAAGTTGGCATGGTATCATGATTTCATCCACATAGCATGTGCAAGAAAGTTGAGAGGGTTACGGAAAAAACTGGATGCACTTTGTGTACAAAACGGACAATCTCTTTCAAAGTATCAGGATTTCATCCGGAAACTCGTCTCTTACAAAGGGATTTCATTTTTTAAACTTTATTTGATCTCCTGACTTTTTGTGTGTTCAAAATGCACCATTCAAAGCCACATCATCATTTGTCAATGCATTCTGACTTCATTTGTTATTTTTCATGCATTTACTAATTATTTTGAGCTATAAGACCCTAAAATTGAAAAGCATTTCAAATGAACTCTGAAAAGGTTGAAAGTTGGCATGATATCATGATTTCATCCACATAGCATGTGCAAGAAAGTTGAGAGGGTTACGGCAAAAACTGGATGCACTTCGTGTACAAAACGGACAATCTCTTTCAAA
>NW_025311214.1:0-603 GCF_018294505.1 Triticum aestivum
CCCTCTCAACTTTCTTGCACATGCTGTGTGGATGAAATGATGATACCATGCCAACTTTCAACCTTTCCAGAGTTCATTTGAAATGCTTTTCAATTTTAGGGTCTTATAGCTCAAAATAATTAGTAAATGCATGAAAAATAACAAATGAAGTCAGAAAGGATTGAAAAATGATGATGTGGCTTTGAATGGTGAATTTTGAACACACAAAAAGTCAGGAGTTCAAATAAGTTTTAAAAAATTAAATCCCTTTGTAACACACGAGTTTCCGTATGAAATCCTGATACTTTGAAAGAGATTGTCCGTTTGGTACACGAAGTGCATCCAGTTTTTGCCGTAACCCTCTCAACTTTATTGCACATGCTATGTGGATGAAATGATGATACCATGCCACTTTCAACCTTTTCAGAGTTCATTTGAAATGCTTTTCAATTTTAGGGTCTTATAGCTCGAAATAATTAGTAAATGCATGAAAAATAAGAAATGAAGTCAGAAAGGATTGAAAAATGATGATGTGGCTTTGAATGGTGCATTTTGAACATACAAAAAGTCAGGAGTTCAACTAAGTTTTAACAAATGAAATCCCTTTGTAACAAACGAGTTTCC
>NW_025311215.1:0-602 GCF_018294505.1 Triticum aestivum
TAGTGATTTTCAATTTCACGGTCATTTAGCTCTCTAAACAATTAGGTAAATGACCGAAAAACAACAAATGATGTCAGAACATGTTGGAAATTGATGATGTCGCTTTGAATGCTGCATACTGAACACAAAAGTAGTCCGGAGTTCAAATAAGTTTAAAAAATATTGAAGCGCCCGTGTATCAGATGAGTTCTCGTTCGAAAACCTGATACTCCGAAAGAGTTTGTCCAGTTTGTACACGAAGTGCGTCCAGTTTTTGCCGTGACCCTCTCTACTCTTTCGCACACGCTATGCGGGTGAAATGATGATACCATGCCAAGTTTCAACATTTTCAGAATTCATTTTGTAGTGATTTTCAATTTCACGGTCATCTAGCTCTCTAAACAATTAGGTAAATGACCGAAAAACAACAAATGATGTCAGAACATGTTGGAAATTGATGACGTTGCTTTGAATGCTGCATACCGAACACAAAAGAAGTACGGAGTTCAAATAAGTTTAAAAAACATTGAAGCGCCCGTGTAACAGATGAGTTCTCGTCCGAAACCCTGATACTCCGAAAGAGTTTGTCCAGTTTGTACACGAAATGCGTCCAGTTTTTGCCG
>NW_025311216.1:0-602 GCF_018294505.1 Triticum aestivum
TTCGTGTACAAAACGGACAATCTCTTTCAAAGTATCAGGATTTCATCCGGAAACTCGTCTGTTACAAAGGGATTTCATTTATTTAAAACTTAATTGAACTCCTGTCTTTGTGTGTGTTCGAAATGCAGCATTCAAAGCCACATCATCATTTTTCAATCCTTTCTGACTTCATTTGTTATTTTTCATGCATTTACTAATTATTTTGAGCTATAAGACCCTAAAATTGAAAAGCATTTCAAATGAACACTGAAAAGGTTGAAAGTTGGCATGACATCATCATTTCATCCACATAGCATGTGCAAGAAAGTTGAGAGGGTTACGGCAAAAACTGGATGCACTTCGTGCACAAAACGGACAATCTCTTTCAAAGTATCAGGATTTCATCCGGAAACTCATCTGTTACAAAGGGATTTCATTTTTTAAAACTTATTTGAACTCATGACTTTGTGTGTGTTCGAAATGCACCATTCAAAGCCACATCATCATTTTTCAATCCTTTCTGACTTCATTTGTTATTTTTCATGCATTTACTAATTATTTTGAGCTACAAGACCCTAAAATTGAAAAGCATTTCAAATGAGCTCTGAAAAGGTTGAAAGTTG
>NW_025311217.1:0-602 GCF_018294505.1 Triticum aestivum
CGCCCTCGAGCCCGCGCCGCCCCGGAGCTCGCCGTCGTCCCCGAGCCCTCCTCCCCGAGCTCACGCCACCCCTCGAGCTCGCCGTCGTCCCCAAGGCCGTGCCACCCCCGATCTCGCCGTCGTCCCCGAGCCCTCCTCCCAGAGCCCGTGCCGCCCTCCTCCCCGAGCCATCCGCCGCCCTCGCCGCCGCCCTCGCCGATGCCCTCGCCGCCCCCGCCATCGCCCTCGCCAGTCAACCTCGCTGCTGTGAGCCGCCGCCACCTGTTTATCATTTTTTTTCATTTTTTTGTACGTATATATAATGTATATATGTATGTGGCTATATGTATGTATAGTATGTGTATTATTTTTTTGTTCAGAGCATTTTTTGTTCATATATGTATTTTTTTGTTTATGTGTATTATTTTTTTTGTTCATAGCATTTTTTTGTTCATATTTTTTTCATAGCATTATTTCCATGTATATATGTATGTGGCTATGTATGTATAGATGGATAGCATTTTTTCCATGTATGCATGTCATTGTCGATATACCCCCTCCCCGTTAACTTCGACAGGAGGGGGGGTCGATATAACCCTCCCCGATAACTTCGACATGAGGGG
>NW_025311218.1:0-602 GCF_018294505.1 Triticum aestivum
AGAAAGGATTGAAAAATGATGATGTGGCTTTGAATGGTGCATTTTGAACACACAAAAAGTCAGGAGTTCAAATAAGTTTTAAAAAATGAAATCCCTTTGTAACAGACGAGTTTCCGGATGAAATCCTGATACTTTGAAAGAGATTGTCCGGTTTGTACACGAAGTGCATCCAGTTTTTGCCGTAACCCTCTCAACTTTCTTGCACATGCTATGTGGATGAAATGACGATATCATGCCAACTTTCAACATTTTCAGAGTTCATTTGAAATGCTTTTCAATTTTAGGGTCTTATAGCTCAAAATAATTAGTAAATGCATGACAAAAAACAAATCAAGTAAGAAAGGATTGAAAAATGATGATGTGGCTTTGAATGGTGCATTTTGAACACACAAAAAGTCAGGAGTTCAAATAAGTTTTAAAAAATGAAATCCCTTTGTAACAGACGAGTTTCCGGATGAAATCCTGATACTTTGAAAGAGATTGTCCGTTTTGTACACGAAGTGCATCCAGTTTTTGCCGTAACCCTCTCAACTTTCTTGCACATGCTATGTGGATGAAATGATGATATCATGCCAAATTTCAACCTTTTCAGAGTTCATTTG
>NW_025311219.1:0-602 GCF_018294505.1 Triticum aestivum
GGACCAGAATCGGCCAAAACTGCGATTGTTGATGACCGACACGTAAGCGCACCGTAGGGTTTGTCAATCGGGGAAATCACTTCGGGATGCCAAAACTGTGTAATAGTTCAAAAACGGGCCAAAATCGGCCAGAACTGCGAGTCTTGACGACCAACACGCAAGCACACCTTGGGGTTCGACAAAAATGGAAATCTCTTTGGGACCCCAAAACGGTGAGTAATAGTCCATGAAACGGGTCGGAATCAACAAAACCTGCGAGTGTTGATGACCGACACGTAAATGCACCCAGAGGTTCGTCAATCGTGGAAATCACTCCGGGACCCCAAAACAGTGAGTAATAGTCCACGAGACGGCCAGAATTGGCCAAAATTGTGAGTGTTGATGACTGACACATAAACGCACCCCCGGGGTTCATCAATCGTGGAAATCACATCGGGACCCCAAAACTGAGTAATAATCCAAGAAACGGGCCAGAATCGGCCAAAACTGCGAGACTTGACGACCAACACGAAAGCACACCTTGGGGTTCGACAACAATGGAAATCGCTTTAGGACCCTAAAACGGTGAGTAATAGTCCACGAAAGGGACATAATCGACAAAA
>NW_025311220.1:0-602 GCF_018294505.1 Triticum aestivum
TTTCAAATGAACTGTGAAAAGGTTGAAAGTTGGCATGGTATCATCATTTCATCCACAGAGCATGTGCAAGAAAGTTGAGAGGGTTACGGCAAAAACTGGATGCACTTTGTGTACAAAACGGACAATCTCTTTCAAAGTATCAGGATTTCATACGGAAACTCGTCTGTTACAAAGGGATTTCATTTTTTAAAACATAATTGAACTCCTGACTTTTTGTGTGTTCAAAATGCACCATTCAAAGCAACATCATCATTTTTCAATCCTTTCTGACTTCATTTGTCATTTTTCATGCATTTACTAATTATTTTGAGCTATAAGACCCTAAAATTGAAAAGCATTTCAAATGAACTGTGAAAAGGTTGAAAGTTCGCATGGTATCATCATTTCATCCACATAGCATGTGCAAGAAAGTGCGAGGGTTAAGGCAAAAACTGGATGCACTTCGTGTACAAAACGGACAATCTCTATCAAAGTATGAGGATTTCATACGGAAACTCGTCTGTTACAAAGGGATTTCATTTTCTTAAACTTAATTGAACTCCTGACTTTTTGTGTGTTCAAAATGCACCATTCAAAGCCACATCATCATTTTTCAATCCTTT
>NW_025311221.1:0-602 GCF_018294505.1 Triticum aestivum
GCACGTGACACCATTGCCACCCTATCTATCTAAGCGTAACACGAGTCAAGGCGGACGTCGTGGCGGTAGCGACGACGGACGCCGAGACGAGCACGTGACACCAGGGCCACCCTGTCTATCTTAGGGTAACGCGAGTCGAGGCGGACGTCGTCGCGGTAGCGACTATGGACGCCGAGACGTGCACGTGATAGAACTGCCACCCTCTCTATCTAAGGGTAACGCGAGTCGAGGCGGACGTCGTCGCGGTAGCGACCACGGACGGCGAGCCGAGCACGTGACACCAGGGTCACCCTGTCGATGTTAGGGAAACGCGAGTCGAGCCGGACGTCGTCGCAGTAGCGACGACGGACGCCGAGACGACCACGTGACACTAGGGCCACCCTGTCTATCTTAGGGTCACGCGAGTCGAGGCGGACGTCGTCGCGGTAGCGACGACAGACACGGAAACGAGCATGTGACACCAGGGCCACCCTGTCTATCTTAGGGTAACGCGAGTCGAGGCGGACGTCGCCGCGGTAGCGACGACGGAC
Organism: Triticum aestivum; assembly: GCF_018294505.1. Lineage (NCBI taxonomy): Eukaryota > Viridiplantae > Streptophyta > Magnoliopsida > Poales > Poaceae > Triticum > Triticum aestivum. The sequence continues at coordinate 531 of NW_025311221.1, forward strand.
GCCGATACGTGCACCACTGCCACCCTATCTATCTTAGGGTGACACGAGTCGAGGCGGATGTCGTCGCGGTAG
>NW_025311222.1:0-602 GCF_018294505.1 Triticum aestivum
AAGCCACGTCATCAACTTTCAACCCTTTCTAACATAATTTGCAATTTTTAATACATTTACAGATTTGTTTCGAGCTAAATGGCCCTGAAATTGAAAAGCTCTACAAATGAACTCTGAAAAGGTTGAACTTGGCATGGTATCATCATTTCACCCGCATAGCATGTGCAAAAAAGTTGAAAGGGTCACGGCAAAAACTGGATGCACTTCGTGTACCAACTAGACGATCTCTTTCGAAGTATCCGGGTTTCGGACGAAAACTTATCTGTAACACCGGCAATTCAAAATTTTAATAACTTATTACAACTCCGGACGTTTATTCCATTCAGCATGCTCCATTCAAAACCGTGTCATCAACTTTCAACCCTTTCCGACATAATTTGCTATTTTCATGCATTTACCGATTTGAGCTAAATGGCCCTGAAATTGAAAAGCTCTACAAATGAACTCTGAACAGGTTGAAACTTGGCATGGTATCATCATTTCATCCGCATAGCATGTGCAAAAAAGTAGAGAGGGTCATGGCAAAAACTGGATGCACTTCGTGTACAAATTGGACAATTTCTTTTGAAGAATCAGGGTTTCAGACGAAAACACATCTGTTA
>NW_025311223.1:0-602 GCF_018294505.1 Triticum aestivum
CCCTTGCAACATGTCAAACCTTATTCACCAAGAGACAAATCATTCTCATCCTCGCTCTCGCTTCGCTGAAACCGCCGATACTGTGGTGTCACCCCTTATAAGTGACACCAAGGAGCGAATAAGGCATGTTACACATATCACACTCAATTTATTTCTAATAATGCATGCTACATATATAATAATACGCGCACAAGGTCATGGTGTGTGCTACGCTACCTGTTGTTGATTCGAACTTAAATATCTTTCCATGCGATTTGCTATATTTGGTAAAGAGCATAAAATCAGAGGAGAATAGGACATGTCTCAACTGATTGTGATGCAATGGTAAGACTTCACGGCAGCCAACTACATGTAAACTTCTTTTTTTCGACCTTATGTACACATTGTTATTAAGGTGCAATTTCCAAGAGGAGGCCTACACATGCATTGTATAGTCTGATTACACATTCATACCCAAAATGTGGAGAATTACCATCAGCTCCGATGCACTATGACCCATTACCTTTTCAGCATTCTTATCGAGTGCCTTAGCCAGAAAAGTTAGCACATATTTAGTCAGCAGGTATAAGCGTTTTTAATTGTTTTGTCATGGTGGAATGTGG
>NW_025311224.1:0-602 GCF_018294505.1 Triticum aestivum
CTCGTCTGTTACAAAGGGATTTCATTTCTTTTGAACTTATTTGAACCCCCTTGTTTTTCTGTGTTAAAAATGCAACATTCAAAGCCACATCATCATTTTACAACCCTTCCTGACTTCATTTGTTATTTTTCATGCATTTACTGATTATTTTGAGCTATAAGACCATGAAATTGAAAAGCATTTGAAATGAACTCTGATAAGGTTCCAAGTTGGCATGGTATCGTCATTTCACCCACATAGCATGTGCGAGAAAGTAGAGAGGCTTACAATAAATACTGGATGCACTTCGTGTACAAAACAGACAATCTCCTTCGAAGTATCAAGGTTTCATACAGAAACTTGTCTGTTACAAAGGGATTTCATTTATTTTGAACTTATTTGAACCCCCTTGTTTTTCTATGTTCAAAATGTAACATTCAAAGCCACATCATCATTTTACAACCCTTACTGACTTCATTTGTTATTTTTCATGCATTTACTGATTATTTTGAGCTATAAGACCATCAAATTGAAAAGCATTTGAAATGAACTCTGATAAGGTTCCAAGTTGGCATGGTATCATCATTTCACCCACATAGCATGTGCAAGAAAGTAGACAGGCT
>NW_025311225.1:0-602 GCF_018294505.1 Triticum aestivum
TTTATGGGTTTTTGAAAATGTTGGCTTTCGCGTTATACACTAGCTATAGGTGTGATATTCGAGGAGGCTACCGAAGGACTTGTCATTGGGAACCGTCAAAAGACCTTGACGATTGCAACACAATAACTTAAATAAGCTTCGGTGTACGTGTATGAAGATGTCGTGTTTTGGGATGTTTCCGAGAGGCAACAAAAATTCATACTCTAGCCCATCATCATACTGAGGGCCGCCACAGCTCGACAGCCCCTGCACACGCCCCATGAACCCAGAGACATGGGTATGATAGGTAAAGGGCAAATGGTTTTGGGAGAACGGTTTGGCGTTTTTTCTTCATGCATATTGAGGGATGGTGAGCAGCTTCCTCCCGCCTTCCTTCCAGTGGGTTCCCTACTGCTTGGGCTCGCTGCTTCTTGGATTGTTTGGATTTAAAAAAAATCTTCTTGGACTTTTAGGAATTTTATTTTTGCTTTTTCACGCAGGGTGATTGATTGGCCGCAGACTTCATGGACTTGCTTCAACATTCGGCGTGAACTTCTTGAGGACTCTTCTTTCAGGATTTCTTGGGGACCCACCTTGAGAACTTGGAAGGCACCCGTTCACCT
>NW_025311226.1:0-602 GCF_018294505.1 Triticum aestivum
AGTCCTTCGAGAGCTGGTTCATGAGGACGCTCGAACTACCATCGAGCACCGATGTGACGTGGGCCACCAGTTGGATAGGCGGGCCGGGCCCGCTACGGACCACCCAGCGCCGGGAGGCTACGGTGGTCTACCCTACGAGGTGGGTTGTCCGGCTTTCACCCGTGAGTTGCGGCAGTTCCAGTGGCCCTCCCACCATACGTTCAAGCCCGACGTTGGCGAGAAGTACAACGGCAAGACTCACCCGTCAGAGTTCCTCAGCATCTACACCATCACGATGCAAGCTGCTGGGTCCCGATCTGTGCGTCTAAGGCTAATGGTAATAGGAGGCAAGGGACACGATTTTTTACCCAGGTTTGGGCCCTCTTGATGGAGGTAAAACCCTACTTCCTGCTTGATTGATATTGATGATATGACTGTTACAAGAGTTGATCTACCACGAGATCGTAGAGGCTAAACCCTAGAAGCTAGCCTATGATGATTATCATTGTGTCTCTAAGGACTAAACCCTCCGGTTTATATAGACACCGGAGAGGGCTACAGTTTACATGGAGTTGGTTACAAAGAAGGAAATATAATATCCGGATCGCCAAGCTTGTCTTCCA
>NW_025311227.1:0-602 GCF_018294505.1 Triticum aestivum
TGTCCAGAGCTACTTCATATCCTTTATTGATGCTAGTTGTGCTACGACGTGACCTCATTAGTGTTCTAGGCTCGCGTCTCTAGTTTGGTCTAGCCTAGGACCAGCACAGTACCATCGTTGAGCGTTTATTCAACATTGCATCTCTGAATTGATTATTGCTAATCTTTTGCTACCATATATAGCCAACCCAGCTCCACATATTTCTTTTTTTGTTGGAAACTAGATTTCGTGCTCTTTCCAACCCAATTGGATTCACCTTCAAATTCGTCCGGAGCGTTGAGTTACGGACGAAACAATCTGACGTTGCAGCAGAATCCGAGTCAAACTACAAGCCCAAAGATGTTGCATCACCTCCACTTGGGCCCATGAGCATTGTACGACATAGGGTTAGTTTTAGGCTGCCTTGGGACGTCCTCCCACCTCCTTAGCCGCCACCCCTTGCTCCTATATAAGTAGATCCATCTAGTAGCTTTTTCCTTGGGATTTGTTTAGTTAAAAGTTAGCCATTGCAACTTCGTGTACTTCGTTTGTGTCCAACGACCAGACCAAGACCGCTTCCGGATCCCCACCATTATCAATACCTCATATATATTTGCAATATT
>NW_025311228.1:0-602 GCF_018294505.1 Triticum aestivum
AGGGAGCAGCGGAGCTAGTCACCGGTGGCGAGGTGCTCCGGTGTGCTGGCGTGGGGCGGCGGCCTCCTAGACGTCGGTGGAAGACCGACGAGCTCCTAGACGCTGGTGGCGCGAGGTGGCGGCCTCTTTCGGCGCCATGGAGGAGGATGGGTGCATGGGCAAGAGGTCCATGTGAGAGCGTATGAAAAGTGAGAGGAGAGAGTGGTGGAAGAGAGGAGGGATCTAGGGGAGGAGATGGGGATTCGGCCCAGGATATGGTGACTTCACCTACCTCGTACTTAGTAGTAGTGAGGGGTATAAAACCGCGCTACTACTATCAACTTAGTAGTAGCGCGGGTTTATACCCCTCGCTACTTCTATGGCATGTGTCGGGGGGCAGGGTAGAGACTGCTTAGTAGTAGCGAGGGTTAAAAACTCGCGCTACTACTATCAACTTAGTAGTAGCGACGGTTAAAAACCCGCGCTACTGCTAATTAGCAGTAGCACTTCTTTTTGTGCGGCCCTGCTGCTAAGATTCTGTGTATAAGGTTTTCCCTAGTAGTGTACGCTCACGGCCACTACTTCGATGGTTAATGCCCCGTTTGAAAGAGCAGTTTTCCCCC
>NW_025311229.1:0-602 GCF_018294505.1 Triticum aestivum
CCCCCCCCTCTGGTCCAAATTGGACAAGGGGTGCAGCCCCCCTTTCCTTCTTCCTCTTCCCCTCTTTCCCCTTCTCCTACTCCAACAAGGGAGGTGGAATCCTACTAGGACTAGGGAGTCCTAGTAGGACTCCACACTTGGCGCGCCCCCTCCTAGGGCCAGCCTCCTCCCCCCTTGCTCCTTTATATACGGGGGCAGGGGGGCACCCCATGACACACAAGTTGATCTTCGTGACCGTTCCTTAGCCGTGTGCGGTGCGCCCCTCCACCATATTCCACCTCGGTCATATCATCGTGGAGTTTAGGCGAAGTCCTGCGCCGGTAGAACATCATCATCGTCACCACGCCGTCGTACTGACGGAACTCATCCCCGAAGCTTTGCTGGATCGGAGCCCGGGGATCGTCATCGAGCTGAACGTGTGCTGAACTCGGAGGTGCCGTACGTTCGGTGCTTGGATCGGTCGGATCGTGAAGACGTACGACTACATCAACCGCGTTGTCATAACGATTCCGCTTACGGTCTACGAGGGTACATGGACAACACTCTCCCCTCTCGTTGCTATGCCATCACCATGATCTTGCATGTACGTAGGAATTTTTTTT
>NW_025311230.1:0-602 GCF_018294505.1 Triticum aestivum
GTCGGCCGCCGCTGCAGCCCGGCCGCGTCGGTGCGCCGGTCTCTTCTCTGGCCAGATCCGGCCAGGGGCCGGCCGGATCCGCCCTCCCCCGGCCGCCCGGACCTCTCCCTCGACGCTGACCGCTATCTCCCTCTTCTCCGGCCGCCAGCGCCTCAGATCCGGCGAGATTCCGGCGATCATCAAAATCCGTGCCTAGATCCGAGGTTGACTTTCCCCTCCCCGAAATCGTCTAAGTCCCGAAGATTTTTTTAATTTTCCTGCCATGTTCGTCATGCCGTATCTCTGCATCCGTAGCTCCGTTTCGTGCGTGTAATATGTCAAATTGTTTGTCTTAACGTGTACATCATTTCATTCCATTGAATAATATTCATTTGAGCTCATCTTGATGCCTAAATCATCGTTGTAAGAGTGCTTCATGATGTTTTCTGCTGTCTGTTAACAGAACGAGCTCTTTTGTCATTTTTGCCATGATTGATGTGTGCATCCTATGAGGTTGATGTCTTCATGTGTTTTGATCTATGCTATGTCTTCTTTACAGAGGTGCTTACCATGTATTTTTGTGATCAATGTGGTTACTATCACAAGCATGCAAACTAGGCATC
>NW_025311231.1:0-602 GCF_018294505.1 Triticum aestivum
GTGGCTCAAGATCTACGCGGCATGAGTTAGCTAGGCTAGATGATGGCAGGAGAGGGCGACGGGAAAACCCTAGTATGGCTCGCCCAACCGAAGGCAATAGGGGAGACAAATTAGAGCGTAATTTAAGGTTGGTTTTGTAGAAAACCTGTGAAAGAAAAACCAAAGATGGAAGGGGCAAAAAAACGTAGGGGTGTGGGGGGGTGGGGGCGATCGAAGGAGGTCGGACGAAGGCTGCGACGTAAGAGGGGAAACGGAATGTTCCGTTCCTTTTAGGTAGTAGAGATTTTACTATTTACCTAGTGTGGATGGGCTGTTTTGTCTTGGGCCCAGTGAAACAATTACTACTAGTACAGTGGAGACACTCTACAGCTACCCAGAAAAACAATTACTACTAGTACAGTGGAGACACTCTACCGCTTCTGGCTCCTCCTAGGTCATTGAAATGTCTCCCTCTACTAAATGCCATTATACTTTTGTTCACCGACATGCGGGCCATGCAGCACGCGGGCCCAAATGCCATCCACCAAATTAGAAGGCAGTATGCAAGCGGAGAGTAACCCCGGTCGTACCACGGCAGTAACGAGCCGTCGTATCACAACCCC
>NW_025311232.1:0-602 GCF_018294505.1 Triticum aestivum
GCCATTTAAGAGCTCTTTTCTGATATATCAAAAAAATTGGCACAACTTCACATAATTCAAACAAAATACAAATATCTCAAAGTTTCACAAAAAAATAAATATATCATAGTTTACAAGCCAAATAAAATTTAAATTATTTCGAATACATTTGAAAGAAAAAATAGCTGATACATCTACTGGTTGACAACATGAGTCCACATATGCTCAACCATATCATCTTGCAGTTGAATGTGAGTTTCCCAATCACGTATTTGATGATGAAATTTGGTGAACTGTGCAAACGTTGCTGCTCCTCCATGCTCAGGCATAACATTGTCACCCTGAAATTGAAACCCTTGGTCGTAGACTTCATCCGGACGCTCATTCTCAACAATCATGGTATGCATGATCACACAAGCAGTCATCACGTCCCGACTTTTTGGTGTTGCAAGTTCTAGCACGATACCGAATGATGCCCATTGAGATTGAAGAACATCAAGGGCACGCTCCACATCCTTCCTAGCATTCTCTTGTGATTGGGAAAATCTCTTCCTCTTCTCTCCTACAGGGTTAGGGATTGTCTTCACAAGAATAGTCCATTGAGGATAGATACCATCAGTTAC
>NW_025311233.1:0-602 GCF_018294505.1 Triticum aestivum
GGGGAGTTTGGCGCATGGTCGGTTTCTCCAAGTGCAGTCCCACGTATCAGTGAAGAGGCAAGCCGAAGCGCGTTCCGTTTATTTGAGCCGTGTGTAGGACCGAACGTGTGTGGGGTGCGATGCGACCGCGACAGGAGTGCTGCGAGTGTACTGCCTTTTTTCCTTTTAAACTAGGTGCTTCGCCCCCTCAAAAAAAAGTGTTGCTTCGCGCGATCCATCGATACTACTACTAGTAATCCGGTAATCCCGACTAGAACGGCGCGGCCGGGTCTTTTCCCGCGCGATATGCTGGGAGGTTGGCTTAGTTGGGTTTTTAGGACGAGTAATGCTACACCTACGTAATCCCAGTTACGTAATTAACGTAATGTGAAAGATGTGAGCTGTTGATTATAGATTGGGGGGAGGGAGGGCCCACCACCATGAAAATCAGGGGAGGAGAGAGAGAGGCAATTTACGTTAACCCTTTCATAGGTTCCCATAGATGTAGAAAGATGTGAAATGCGTGAATGTGTAGTGGACGTACTATTGGAGTGCCTAAGATAAATTGTGTATGTATAGACCCTATGTGTTTATTTTACTTCGCATGTTAGATTTGTCTCAGT
>NW_025311234.1:0-602 GCF_018294505.1 Triticum aestivum
CATGGGTATCCAGATCCCGCTGTTGGTTATTGACCGGAGAACGTCTCGGTCATGTCTACATGTCTCCCGAACCCGTAGGGTCTACACACTTAAGGTTCGATGACGCTAGGGTTATAAAGGAAGTTTGTATGTGGTTACCGAATGTTGTTCGGAGTCCCGGATGAGATCCCGGACATCACGAGGAGTTCCAGAATGGTCCGGAGGTAAAGATTTATATACGGAAAGTTGTTGTTCGGGTTCCGGAAAAAGTTCGGGTTTTTTCGGTATTGTACCGGGAAGCTTCCAGAAGGTTCCGGAGGATTCCGGAGGGGTCCGGAAGTCCGGAAATTGTTCCACCACGTCCAATACAGTAGCATGGGCTGTAGGGGGGCGCTCTAGCCTTAATGGGCCAGGGGCACCAGCCCCCCCAAGGCCCATGCGCATGGGAAGGGGGAAACCCTAAGGGGGAGGGCCTCCACTTGACTTGGGAGGCACTCCTCCCCCCCTTGGCCGCACCCCTTGGGGTGGGAAACCCTAAAGGGGGTGCAGCCCCCCTTCCCCCTATATATACTTGAGGTTTTGGGGCTGCCAACACATGAGAACTTCTCCTCTTGGTGCAGCCC
>NW_025311235.1:0-602 GCF_018294505.1 Triticum aestivum
GCAGTCGGCCCGAATCTCGAGGGCTACACCCAGCGGGTGCCCTGACGCGCCCCCGCGAGGAAGAAGACAAAGTAGTCGCCGGGAGATCCGGCCTGACTGCTCAGCAGTCGACCCTAATCTCGGGGGCTACACCCAGCGGGTGCGCTGATGCGCCCCCGTGAGGAAAAAGACAAAGTAGTCGCCGGGAGATCCGGCCCGACTGCTCAGCTGTCTGCCCGAATCCCGGGGGCTACACCCAGCGGGTGCGCTGACGCGCCCCCGCGAGGAAGAAGACAAAGTAGTCACCGGGAGATCAGGCCCGAGAGCTCAGCAGTCGGCCCGAATCTCGGGGGCTACACCCAGCGGGTGCGCTGCCGGGCCCCCGCGAAGAAGAAGACAAAGTAGTCGCCAGGAGATCCGGCCCGACTGCACAGCAGTCGGCCCGAATCTCGGGGGCTACACCCAGCGGGTACGCTGACGCGCCTTTGCGAGGAAGAAGACAAAGTAGTCGCCGGGAGATCTGGCCCGACTGCTCAGCAGTCGGCCCGAATCTCGGGGGCTACACCCAGCGGGTATGCTGACGCGCCCCCGCGAGGAAGAAGACAAAGTAGTCGCCGGCAGAC
>NW_025311236.1:0-602 GCF_018294505.1 Triticum aestivum
CGGCATGGTGGGGAGCACGGGCGTCGTCACTGCAGTACATGACACTATCTCGTACCGCACCTCCTGTGTCTGTGTCTGCGTCTCCCGTTGTTGTGGCCGAGACTCCCATGGCTGCGGCCGCGCCATGCAAGCAGATACAAAAGCCGGTTGCGCGGAGAGCGACGAGTCAGTGGACAGCGCCTCCGCGTCCCCTGCCATCATCGAGGAGCAGTAGAACATGGGAGGCCACCGCCGCTTGGGTCCCATGAATAACACCACCGAGGCAACACTAGCATGCACAACAGGTTTCTCACCGGACCCTTCTGCTGCAAGGACCTTCATCGACCCTGCATGGGCTCCACGGAAGCGGAGAAGCCCCCTTCAGACTCCATGTTGGGCATCAGCCAACGATGTAAGTTGAGCGGTGGGGAAGCGAGCCATCCTTTGCACTGAAGCATATACCTCGGGGCTCCCGGCAGTCCGATGATTGAGCTGCCGGACATGAGGAAGAGAAATGGATCCGTGGGCGACCATTTAGGCTAGGTATTATTATACCAATTGTCACACCTAGTGTTTTGTTACATGTCACTTGCATTAATAAAGCATGAAAATTTGGACCAACA
>NW_025311237.1:0-602 GCF_018294505.1 Triticum aestivum
TCCTTTCTGACTTCATTTGTTATTTTTGATGCATTTACTAATCATTTTGAGCTATAAGACCCTAAAATTGAAAAGCATTTCAAATGAACTCCGAAAAGGTTGAAAGTTGGCATGGTATCATCATTTCATCCGCATAGCATGTGCAAGAACGTTGAGAGGGTTACGGCAAAAACTGGATGCACTTCGTGTACAAAACGGACAATCTCTTGCAAAGTATCAAGATTTCATACGGAAACTCGTCTGTTACAAAGGGATTTCTTATTTCAAAACTTATTTGAACTCCTCACTTTTTGTGTGTTCAAAATGCACCATTCAAAGCCACATCATCATTTGTCAATCCTTTCTGACTTCATTTGTTATTTTTCATGCATTTACTAATCATTTTGAGCTATAAGACCCTAAAATTGAAAAGCATTTCAAATGAACTCCGAAAAGGTTGAAAGTTGGCATGGTATCATCATTTCATCCACATAGCATGTGCAAGAAAGTTGAGAGGGTTACGGCAAAAACTGGATGCACTTCGTGTACAAAACAGACAAACTCTTTCAAAGTATGAGGATTTCATACGGAAACTCGTCTGTTACAAAGGGATTTCATTTTTT
>NW_025311238.1:0-602 GCF_018294505.1 Triticum aestivum
GGGGGGTGTGGTGGACGAACGGACTGCGTATCCGGGTTCGCCACGTCGTTCTGAGCAACTTTCATGTTGAAAATATTTTAATCCGGATTACGGATTAAGAGATATGATTTTTAAAAGATTTTATTAATTTCTGGAATTTAATTAATTATTTAATTAATTCGAAAATGCATTTATGACATCAGCATGATGTCATACTGACATCAGCAGTCAACAGGGTTGACTGAGTCAAACCTGACAGGTGGGTCCCGCATGTCATTCTCTAATATCTAATTAACCTAATCAGAGTTAATTAACATTAGTTAATTAGGTTAATTAGTGATTAGTGCTAATTAATCAGAATTAATTAGATTAATTAATTAATTAATTAATTAATTAGTTAATTAGTTAATTGGTTTTATTTAATTTTTCATTTTCTTTTTATTTTTAAACCGTTCTGTGGGGGTGGGGCCCCCATGTCATCGGCCCAGAGGGCCAAACGGGCATGCGGGCGTGGTGGGTTTGCGGGGCGGTGCCCGTTTCGGGCGCAACCCCGAAGGACGCGGCGCGGGCGCCCGCGCCCGAAGCCAACGGGGGTCGGGGCGGCCGAGGCCACGACGGTGGCC
>NW_025311239.1:0-602 GCF_018294505.1 Triticum aestivum
TAAGCTAGTTCAAATAATTTTACAATAGAGTTGAACTAGCTCTATTAGGTAGTTCAAATAATTTTACACTAGAGTTGAACTAGCTGTATAGCCTAGTACAAATAATTTTACACTAGAGTTGAACTAGCTCTATAAGCTAGTTCAAATAATTTTACACTAGAGCTGGTTCAAATAATTTTACACTAGTGTTGAACAAGCTCTGTAAGCTAGTTCAAATACTTTTACACTTGAGTTGAACTAGCTCAATAAGCTTGTACAGATAATTTTACACTAGAGTTGACTAGCTCTATACTCTAGTACAAATAATTTTACACTAGAGTTGAACTAGCTCTATAAGCTAGTTCAAATAATTTTACACTAGAGTTGAACTAGCTCTATAAGCTTGCACAAATAATTTTACACTAGAGTTCAACTAGCTCTATAAGCTAGTTGAAATAATTTTACACTAGAGTTGAACTAGCTCTATAGCCTAATATAAATATTTTTTCACTAGAGTTGAACTAGCTCTATAAGCTTGTACAAATAATTTTACACTAGAGTTGACTAGCTCGATAGTCTAGTACAAATAATTTTACACTAGAGTTGGACTAGCTCTATAGCCT
>NW_025311240.1:0-602 GCF_018294505.1 Triticum aestivum
TTTCGTCCGAAACCCTGATACTTCGAAAGAGATTGTCCATTTTGTACACGAAGTGCATCCAGTTTTTGCCGTAACCATCTCAACTTTGTTGCACATGCTATGTGGGTGAAATGATGATACCATGCCAACTTTCAACCTTTTCGGAGTTCATTTGAAATGCTTTTCAATTTCAGGGTCTTATAGCTCAAAAAAATCAATAAATGCATGAAAAATAACAAATGAAGTCAGAAAGGGTTGAAAATTGATGATGTGTCTTTGAATGGTGCATTTTGAACACAGAAAAAATATGGAGTTCAAATAAGTTCAAGAAAATGAAATCCCTTTGTAAGAGATGATCTAACTTCATAGTAAAAAAAATATGGTGCATTTTAAAACTATAAGTATTTAGTACAAATAAAAAAATTAAATTATAAGTAAAATAAAACTATAAGTATCACTAAAAACCTGTAAGTAATTAAACTAAAATAAAACTATAATATTCTTCAAATTTTTAAAAATTCAAATTTAAACTATTTAAAATTTAAAACTAATGGCACTAACAGAAAGTTTATAATTTTTGTGACCTAAAAGCAAAAAGAAATCACTAAAAAACTGTAAGTATT
>NW_025311241.1:0-602 GCF_018294505.1 Triticum aestivum
GTCCCCTGCGCTCGCCGCCGCCGCGAACTGCGGCCCCGGTCAGTCGGCGCCCGGGTCCGGCGCCCCTGGGCTCCGTCCGCCGCACCCGGGTCAGCCTCGACGGGTGCACTCGCCCGTGCCCGTTTCCCGTTACCCGCGCGCCCGTTTGGCCCCCCCCAGGGCCACTGACATGGGGGCCCCACCCCACAGAACGTTTTTTTTAAAAAAAAGAGTATTAAAAATAAAATAATAGATAAAAATAAAAATGATTTAATAAAATTAATTAATAATTAATTAATTATCTAATGAATTAATTAAGTTAATTAATCCTACTTAATTAGTAATTAACCTGTTAGTCTAACTAAGCAGTAGCTAGTTAACCTAACCCTAATTAATTAAACAGAGTATGACAGGTGGGTCCCACACGTCAGCCTGACCAGTCAACACCTCTGTTGACTGATGATGTCATGCTGACGTCATACTGATGCAGTAATACTATTTTCGAATTTAATTAATAATTAATAAATTAGAAAATGATTTAAAAACTTTAGAAAATAATATAAAATAAACCGTAGCTCGGATGGAAAAACTTTGTACATGAAACTTGCTCAGAACGACGAGAC
>NW_025311242.1:0-602 GCF_018294505.1 Triticum aestivum
TGGGTCCCCAAAACACTGAGTAATAATGCACGAAACCGCGAGTAATAGTCCATGAAATGAGAATCGCTTTGGGACCCCAAAACGGTGAGTAATAGTCCATGAAACGGGACAGAATCGGCCAAAACCAAGAGTGTTGACGATAGGCACGTAAACGCACCCGAGGTTCGACAACCATGGAAATCACTCCGGGACCCCAAAACAGTGAGCAATAGTCCATGAAACGGGCCAGAATCGACCAAAACTGCGAGTGTTGATGACCAACACGTAAGCACATCTTGGAGTTCGACAACCATGGAAATCGCTTTGGGACCCCAAAACGGTGAGTAATAGTCCATGAAACGGGCCAGAATCGGCCAAAACTGCGAGTGTTGATGACCAACACGTAAGCACATCTTGGGGTTCAACAACTATGAAAATCGCTTCGGGACCCCAAAACGTTGAGTAATATTCCACGAAACAGGTTAGAATTGGACAAAACTGTGAGAGTTGACGATGGACACATAAACGCATCCCGGGGTTCATCAATCGTGGAAATCGCTCTGGGTCCCCAAAACGCTGAGTAATAGTGCACGAAACGGACAAGAATCGGCCAAATATGTGAG
>NW_025311243.1:0-602 GCF_018294505.1 Triticum aestivum
CCGCACCCTCGATTCCCCTACTCAACCGCCGCCGCCGACCCCCCGCACCCCGCGCACCGTCTTATAAAAAAAATTAGTATCAAACAGCTTTTTAAATGCTACTGTCTTATAAAAAAAATATTACTGTTATTATTTAAACAAGTTTGAACATATTTAAACATAAATAAGTATCAAACAGCTTTTTAAATGCTAAAAAAAATTTGTGGAGCCTGGGAGTCGAACCCAGGACCTCCTGGTGTGAGAACTAGCTGCTGACCAGTCGAGCTAGTAGAGTGGGCTTGACATAGATAGGTTCTGGTACTACATAACCTTTTGGCTGGAGTTGAAATAAAAAAAATTACTAATGGCGCACCACGGTGAGGTGCGCCATTAGTATGGACATGCTAATGGCGCACCACGGTGAGGTGCGCCATTAGTATTGTGGCCCCCCTTCGCCCGATCCCCCCTTCGCCCGATCCCCCTCGCCAGTTCTCTCCCTCTCGATCCACCGCCGCCGCCGCCGCTGCCCTCGCCCTCGCCCTCGCCCTCGCCCTCTCCCTCCCTCGCCCTCTCCTCGCCGCCCGGACGCCGCCCGGACGCCGCGCCGACGCCGCCTCGACCCC
>NW_025311244.1:0-602 GCF_018294505.1 Triticum aestivum
GATTTGTTTAGAGAGCTAAATGACGGTGAAATTGAAAATCACTACAAAATGAACTCTGAAAATGTTGGAACTTGGCATGGTATCATCATTTCACCCGCATAGCATGTGCAAAAGAGTAGAGAGGGTCACGGCGAAAACTGGACACACCTCATGTACAAACTGGACAATCTCTTTCGGAGTATCAGGGATTCGGACGAGAACTCATCTGTTACAAGGGCACTTCAATGTTTTTCAAACTTTTTTGAACTCGAGCCTATTTTTGCGTTCAGTGTGCATCATTCAAAGCGACGTGATCAATTTCCAACACGTTCTGACATCATTTGCTATTTTTCAGTCATTTACCGATTTGTTTAGAGAGCTAAATGACGGTGAAATTGAAAATCAACACAAAATGAACTCTGGAAATGTTGGAACATGGCATGGTATCATCATTTCACCCTTATTGCATGTGCAAAAGAGTAGAGAGGGTCACAGCGAAAACTGGACGCACCTCGTGTACAAACTGGACAATCTCTTTCGGAGTATCAGGGTTTCGGACGAGAACTCATCTGTTACACGTGCACTTCAATGTTTTCCAAACTTTTTTGAACTCCAGCCTAATT
>NW_025311245.1:0-601 GCF_018294505.1 Triticum aestivum
ATTCTGACCCGTTTCGTGGTCTATTACTCATCGTTTTGGGGTCCCGAAGTGATTTCCATGCTTGTTGAACAACAAGGTGCGCTTACGTGTAGGTTATCAACATTGACAGTTTTGGCCGATTCTGGCCCGTTTCGTGGACTATCACTCACTATTTGGGGGTCTCGCAGTGACTTCCACGATTAACGAACCCTCGGGTGCGTTTACGTGTCGGTCATCAAAACTCGCGGTTTTTGTCGATTCTGACCCGTTTCGTGGACTATTACTCACCGTTTTGGGGTCACAAAGTGATTTCCATGCTTGTTGAACAACAAGGCGCGCTTACGTGTCGGTCATCAACACTCACAGTTTTTGTCGATTCTGGCCCGTTTCGTGGACTATTACTCACCGTTTTGGGGTCACAAAGTGATTTCCATGCTTGTTGAACCCCAACGTGCGCTTACGTGGAGGTCATCGACATTGACAGTTTTGGCCGATTCTGGCCCGTTCGTGGACTATTACTCACTGTTTTGGGGTCTCGGAGTGACTTCCACGATTAACGAACCCTGGGGTGCGTTTACATGTCGGTCATCAACACTGGCAGTTTTGGCCGATTCTGGCCCGT
>NW_025311246.1:0-601 GCF_018294505.1 Triticum aestivum
GGCGGGCGGCGTCGAGGGCGAGGGCGACAGCGGGCGGCGTCGAGGGCGAGGGCGACGGCGGCAGGCCTTCGGCGCGGCAGAGAAGACGAGAAATGCCCGCGACGGGTCGGGCCCCTGTATTTATAGCCCCCCCCTTTAGTCGCGGTTGGGGAGGCGACCCGTGACTAAAGGGACCTTTAGTCGCGGTTGGGGAGGCGACCCGCGACTAAAGGGTAACCTTTAGTCGCGGTTGGGGAGGCGACCCGCGACTAAAGGGCTTTTTTGGCGGGTTTTCGTTCCCGCGCGCAACGACCTTTAGTCGCGGTTGGGCAGGCCAACCGCGACTAAAGGTATTCTTAAAATACTTTTTCTTTTTCAAAATGTAAAAAATACAAATAATATATCGAAAAATTCAGAAAAATAAAACTAATTCAACTCAATATGTTAAAAACACAAATATTATATCAAAAAATTCAGAAAAATAAAACTAATTCAATTCAAAATTCTAAAAATACGAATAATATATCAAAAAATTAAGAAAAATAAAACTAATTCAATTCAAAATGTTAAAAATACAAATAATATATCAAAAAATTCAGAAAAATAAAACTAATTCAATTCA
>NW_025311247.1:0-601 GCF_018294505.1 Triticum aestivum
AGAAGAAGAAGAAGAAGAAGAAGAAGAAGAAGAAGAAGAAGAAGAAGAAGAAGAAGAAGAAGAAGAAGAAGAAGAAGAAGAAGAAGAAGAAGAAGAAGAAGAAGAAGAAGAAGAAGAAGAAGAAGAAGAAGAAGAAGAAGAAGAAGAAGAAGAAGAAGAAGAAGAAGAAGAAGAAGAAGAAGAAGAAGAAGAAGAAGAAGAAGAAGAAGAAGAAGAAGAAGAAGAAGAAGAAGAAGAAGAAGAAGAAGCAGCAGAAGGAGAAGAAGGAGAAGAAGAAGAAGCAGCAGAAGAAGAAGAAGCAGAAGGAGAAGGAGAAGAAGGAGAAGGAGAAGGTGCAGAAGAAGAAGAAGAAGAAGAAGAAGAAGAAGAAGAAGAAGAAGAAGAAGAAGAAGAAGAAGAAGAAGAAGAAGAAGAAGAAGAAGAAGAAGAAGAAGAAGAAGAAGAAGAAGAAGAAGAAGAAGAAGAAGAAGAAGAAGAAGAAGAAGAAGAAGAAGAAGAAGAAGAAGAAGAAGAAGAAGAAGAAGAAGAAGAAGAAGAAGAAGAAGAAGAAGAAGAAGAAGAAGAAGAAGAAGAAGAAGAAGGAGAAGAAGAAGGAGAAGAA
>NW_025311248.1:0-601 GCF_018294505.1 Triticum aestivum
AAAATAACAAATGAAGTCAGAAAGGATTGAAAAATAATGATGTGACTTTGAATGGTGCATTTTGAACACACAAAAAGTCAGGAGTTCAAATAAGTTTTAAAAAATGAAATCCCTTTGTAACAGACGAGTTTCCGGATGAAATCCTGATACTTTGAATGAGATTGTCCCTTTTGTACACGAAGTGCATCAAGTTTTTGCCGTAAACCTCTCAACTTTCTTGCACATGCTGTGTGGATGAAATGATGATAGCATGCCAAGTTTTGAACCTTTTCAGAGTTCATTTAAAATGCGTTTCAATTTTAGGGTCTTATAGCTCAAAATAATTAGTAAATGCATGAATAATAACAAATGAAGTCAGAAAGGATTGAAAAATGATGATGTGGCTTTGAATGGTGCATTTTGAACACACAAAAAGTCAGGAGTTCAAATAAGTTTTAAAAAATGAAATCCCTTTGTAACAGACGAGTTTCCGAATGAAATCCTGATACTTTGAAACAGATTGTCCGTTTTGTACACGAAGTGCATCCAGTTTTTGCCGTAACCCTCTCAACTTTCCTGCACATGCTATGTGGATGAAATGATGATATCATGCCAAGTTTCA
>NW_025311249.1:0-601 GCF_018294505.1 Triticum aestivum
TATATGTTGATGTATGGATATATGCTTTGTATGTATGTATGTATGTATTTTTTTCAATTGTAATGATGTTTTAAAAATACATATATGCAAAAGTTAGATTTTTAGAAAAGTTTTATCTATATATGTTCTCTCATTTAGTAAGTATTAGGTTAGTTTCATTTTTAGAAAAGTTTTATATATTTAGGAAGAAGGAATAAAAGGAAGAAGAAGGAAGAAGAAAAAGTTTTATATATATGCAAAAGTTACATTTTTAGAAAAGTTTTATATATCTAGCTAGGAAAGGAAGAAGAAGAAAAAGAATGAGAGGAAAAAGGAAAATAAGAAGAGGAAGAAAGGAGAAGAAGAGGAGAGGAAGAAGAGGAGAAATAAATAAGAAGAAGAAAAAAGAAGAAAAAGAAGAGGAGAAGAAGAAAGGAATAGATGAGAAGAAGAAAAAAAATAGAAAATAAGAAGAAGAAATTTTCTATTTTTTTCTTCTTCTCCTCTATTCCTTTCTTCTTCTCCTCTTTTTTTCTTCTTTTTTTCTTCGATCTTCTCCTCTATTCCTTTCTTCTTCTCGTCTTTTTATTTCTTCTTCGTTTTCTTATGTTTTATCGGGTCT
>NW_025311250.1:0-601 GCF_018294505.1 Triticum aestivum
ACGGTCTGTGCCATGAACCGTGACCAATGCACCCTTTAGTCCCGGTTGGTGCCACCAACCGGGACCAAAGGCCTTGTGCGGCCCCCTGCCAAAACTTTAGTTCCACCTCGCTAGCTGAGAGAGCTCGAGAGTGGTTTATAAGCGCTACTGCACCTTCCCTCTCGAGCTCCTCTAAAATGCAGGCTTTCGGGCCTAACCCCGCGCTGTGTGCCTGTGAGCCTACTGGGCCTACTGCGGGCCTGAATCCTGGCCATGGTAGGGTTTCTAGTCGTATTCAGGCCGTGGGGGCCCAGTAGGTGGCACTTTTTTTTTCTTTGTTGCTTTATTTATTTTATTTTGTTTCTACTTACAACAAAATACTTATTGTTGCTATTTTTTCAGTTTTTTTGTTTTGTTTTCTGCATTATTTATTTTCTTTTGTTTTTTGCTTTATTTTTTAATTCTTTAGTTTTAGAAAAATTATGAACTTTCTCTTAGTGCCATTAGTTTTCAAATTTGAAAACACTTTTTTGTTTTTTTATTTGTTGCTTTATTTATTTTATTTTGTTTCTACTTACAACAAAATACTTATTGTTGCTATTTTTTCTAGTTTTTTTGTTTT
>NW_025311251.1:0-601 GCF_018294505.1 Triticum aestivum
CTGGGTGATTTGGAGGTGGTGGAAAAAATCACCTTTGTTCAAAAAATGGCTTAAGTCAGACCAAATGGTCCCTCCGGAATGCGGAGATTTTTTCGACCACCTCCAAATCACCTCAATTTTGGCACACGTGATCTCTTGCACAAACAAAGCTAGGTTTCCGAGGTTTTATATTTTTTGAACTTTTTTGAATTTATACTGCCCTGTAGACTGACTGATCAAAACATCGTTCTATACCTCAAGGGGGCATTGTAAAATATATTTTTCCAAATGTTCTTTAATGGACATGTTTGGCACACGTGGGTCACCGTGTCATAGAGAAATTGGGTGTTTGGAGGTGGTGGAAAAAATCACCTTTGTTCAAAAAATGGCTTAAGTTAAGACCAAATGGTCCCTCCGGAATGCGGTGATTTTTTCGACCACCACCAAATCACCTCAATTTTGGCACACATGATCTCTTGCACAAACAAAGCTAGGTTTCCAAGGTTTTATATTTTTTTTGAATTTTTTTGAATTTATACTGCCTCTAGACTGACTCATCGAAACATCGGCCTATACCTCAAGGGGCATTGTAAAATATATTTTTTTCCAAATTTTCTTTCAT
>NW_025311252.1:0-601 GCF_018294505.1 Triticum aestivum
CAATTCAAATGAAATTCCAAATGTGTTTATCCTAAATATGATGACAAAAGCAAAAATGTGTATGTGTATGAATAAAGTGGATGATTATAAAGTTTGAACATGCCCGTATGTGTATATCTCTAGGTTTGATATATGAATTTGAAATCACGAAATCCTGGCTTAAAAAATGTACCTCCGTTTAAATGAATTACAAAAGCTAATGATGGAGTCGAATTCCAAAATTCCAATCTTAGGTTTGTAATTCTGGTACATCAAGGTATATCACGCATGTTCAAAAGTATCGTTATCTCATAGTACAAACTGTGAAACAAATTGATCAACCATGAGTGCACAATATCTCAATTACGCTAAAGTCCCTCAAATATAGACACCTCACTCTTTATCAGAAGTCAACCCCCCCCCCCACCACACACACACACACATAGAGAATTTGTTCTCTCCCCCAAACACCAACACACGAGCACATTAACACCCCTCTCTCTTGTAAAGTCCGGACCCCAACATAGGTCTCTATCACTTTGTCTCTCGGGCATGCACACATCTCTTCCCTCACTCTCTAGGTCCCCCGCTATCTCTCTTACCCAAGCACACGCACTATGTA
>NW_025311253.1:0-601 GCF_018294505.1 Triticum aestivum
ACCAAATGGACGGCGGAAGGCATCTACGTGTTGCTGAGGTTGAGCCGCGTCTATTGGTGGTGGTGGTTGGGCTCGGGGTGGCCGGAGTTGACGGCGGCGAGCTCGGCTGCGGCGGCCGGAGTTCGGGTGCGGTCGGGATCAGTGTTGCAGGGGGTTTGGGGAGGCGTTGGTGCGTTCTACGTGCTCCTGGTGATGTGTGGAGCACGATGGTGTGCTCGGTTGGGCGCTACGGCGACCGTGGCCACGACGGCGACATCGCCGGCGGCGTGGAGCTCTCGGTCGAGGTGGAGCTAGGGCCTAGAGGTCGGGAGAGACCAGGGAAGAAGGGGGAAACGCTCCGGGGGCTCACCGCGGTTGCAGTGGGCGTCGAAGCGGGCTCGGGGACGTGCCGGAGACGACGAATTCGACGGCGACGATGATCGGAGCCGAAGAGGGGAACGGCGACGTGGCGGCGATGCAGGGCTTCCGGGGAGCTGTGGAGCGGTGGGGAGGAAGAGGGAGTTGTGGCGGAGCTTCTGAGCTAGTCGGGGGAGCGAGGGGTGGTCGGAGACGACTGCTACGGCGAACGGTGGCGACGGTGGTGTTCGGCCGTGTGAGAGAG
>NW_025311254.1:0-601 GCF_018294505.1 Triticum aestivum
TAAAGATAAGCATGAGGAAAATAATCTTCACCACACAAGAGTGCATCAATATGCAATGATAGAGGACACACACTCAAGGCAAAAGCTTTCACGAAGCCTGCAAAGAAATAACATAAGAAAGACCAGGTGGGCGTGAAAGAAAGGATATCAACTAGAGATGTAATTTCTCTCAAGTGTATAAGGTTCTATGTAGACGAAATCATGATATATATATATATATATATATATATATATATATATATATATATATCTACAAAGAAGGATGTACACCCGAAATAGTTACAACATGAAGGAACAAGATATCCACAAGGAAGTCATAAATATACCAATAAGATATTTGCTTGAAAGCATAGCACTTGGCTAGATATGGTCTTATTGTATATAAATGAATTCCAATCACACATCCCTCAAAGACATCACAACTAGCAACAAGAGATCATCGTTGGGATGCTTTGAGAAAGGAAACAAGTATCACAAGATATGAAATGAATATCATGCCAAGATGCAACCTACACAAGGTTGAAAGCAAGAGAGGAAAGCATGAATAGATACTTGTTACCGAGATATCATTGGAAGGATGTAGTAGATACCAATTGAAGGT
>NW_025311255.1:0-601 GCF_018294505.1 Triticum aestivum
CTAAATGACCGTGAAACTGAAAATCACTACAAAATGAACTCTGAATATGTCGAAACTTGGCATAGTTTCATCGTTTCACCCACATAGCTTGTGCAAAAGAGTAGAGAGGGTTACGACAAAAACTGGACGCACTTCGTGTACAAACTGGACAATCTCTTTCGGCGTATCAGGGTTTTGGACGAGAACTCATCTGTTACACTGGCACTTCATTTTTTAAACTTATTAGAACTCCAGACTTTTTTTGCATTCCGTAAGCACCATTCAAAGCGATGTCATCAATTTTCAACACTTTCTGACATCATTTGCTATTTTTCAGTCATTTACCGATTTGTTTAGAGGGCTAAATGACCGTGAAATTGAAAATCACTATAAAATGAACTCTGAAAATGTCAAAACATGCCATGGTATCATCATTTCACCCACATAGCATGTGCAAAAGAGTAGAGAGGGTTACGGCAAAAACTGGACGCACTTCGTGTACAAACTGGACAATCTCTTTCGGAGTATCTGGATTTCGGACGAGAACTCATCTGTTACACTGGCACTTCATTTTTTAAAACTTATTAGAACTCCAGACTTTTTTTGCGTTCTGTACGCACCA
>NW_025311256.1:0-601 GCF_018294505.1 Triticum aestivum
CCCGGTTGGTGGCACCAACCGGGACTAAAGGGGGGCATTAGTCCCGGTTGGTGCCACCAACCGGGACCAAAGGCCTTGTGCTGCCCCGCGCCAAATGTTTAGTCCCACCTCGCTAGTTGAGAGGGAGCCGCACCAGTTTATAAGGTGCGGTGCGGCTCCCCTCTCGAGCTCCTCTCTAAAGCAGGCTTTCGGGCCTAACTCTGCCATCTGTGCCTGTGGGCCTACTGGGCCTTCCACGGGCCTGAATCCTGGCCCATAGGGTTTCTAGTCGTATTCAGGCCGTGGGGGCCTAGTAGGTGGCATTTTTTTTGTTTTTTTGTTTTATTCGTTGCTTTATTTAGTTTATTTTGGTTTTGGTTTATTTTTCTGTTTGTGCCATTAGTTTTCAAATCTGAAAACTCTTTTTTTGTTTTCTTTGTTGCTTTATTTATTTTATTTTGTTTCTACTTACAACAGAATACTTATTGTTGCTATTTTTATTTTTTTTCAGTTTTTTGTTCTGTTTTCTGCATTATTTAGTTTTTGTTGTTTTTATCTTTATTTTTTAATTCTTTTTGCTTTTAGTTTTAGAAAAATTATAAACTTTCTGTTAGTGCCATTA
>NW_025311257.1:0-601 GCF_018294505.1 Triticum aestivum
TTGAAATGCTTTCCAATTTCAGGGTCTTATAGCTCAAAATAATCAGTAAATGCATGAAAAATAACAAATGAAGTCAGAAAGGGTTGAAAATTAATGATGTGGCTTTGAATGGTGCATTTTGAGCACAGAAAAACTATGGAGTTCAAATAAGTTCAAAAAAATGAAACCCCTTTGTAACAGACGAGTTTCCGTAAGAAACCCTGATACTTCGAAAGAGATTGTCCGTTTTGTACACGAAGTGCATCCAGTTTTTGCCGTAACCCTCTCTACATTCTTGCACATGCTATGTGGGTCAAATGATGATACCATGCCAACTTTCAACCTTTTCAGAGTTCATTTGAAATGCTTTTCAATTTCAGGTTCTTATAGCTCAAAATAACCAGTAAATGCATGAAAAATAACAAATGAAGTCAGAAAGGGTTGAAAACTGATGATGTGGCTTTGAATGGTGCATTTTGAGCACAGAAAAACTATGGATTTCAAATAAGATCAAAAAAAATGAAACCCCTTTGTAACAGACGAGTTTCCATATGAAACCCTGATACTTCGAAAGAGATTGTCCGTTTTGTACACGAAGTGCATCCAGTTTTTGCCGTAACCC
>NW_025311258.1:0-601 GCF_018294505.1 Triticum aestivum
TCGACTTCCACCAAAGCGATATCCATCATCTCATCGAAAGACGGGACACCTTTGCCTCTATCAAGTGGTATCAGATTTCCAGGTTACTCGGTGAGATTTTAGAGTTTTTCGTAGTTTAGATCGAGTCTATTCTTCATACCTATAGTCCACGAAAAAGCCAAAAAAAATTAGGGTTAGTTCATCCCATCCGAACCAATCTGAGCCTTGCATATTCTTTTCTGTATTTGCTTTGTTGAATTTGCGGTTGCATCGTCGTGTCCAGTTGCTGGTCTTAGCGTCTAGTCTTTTAGAGTTTCGAGTTCTGTTCACAGGTTGTCACGTCGCCGCTGCCATATATCACCACCGCATCATCATCGTCGCTGTTGCCATATACCACCACCACATATTCACCGTCAATCCGAATCCATATACGCCACCACATATCCGCCGCCATCACGCCAATCCGAGTTCACCTGCAACATATATCCGCCACCTGTCCGTGTTCCACCAGATTCATCTTCGCCACCAGTCCGAGTTCCACCAGATTCATCTCCGCCACCAGTCCTAGTCCGAGTCCAGTAATTGTTGCATTGTTCTCGATTTCCAGATCACGCGATACTCC
>NW_025311259.1:0-601 GCF_018294505.1 Triticum aestivum
GATGTGGCACAGGTTATCTATGTGAAGGACATGTCTACCAGACCGAGAAAGAGAAAAGATAAGGAAGCGAATACATCATACGATGAGCCAAAGCGCCACATAGTTCTTTCAGGAAAAAGGGACATCGTGGGAGTGGAGGACAAGACAGACATGTCTGAATATTATGAAAAGTTTCATGAAATTCCTCCCTTTAAAGTCAAGGCTGACCCCAGCATCCTGATAAACGATGAAGATTATCCATGGTTACGGCGCAATAAGCAAATGACACAAGCGAAGAAAAAGTGAAGACTTTCTCCCGCAACTATTATGATGATACTATGCCAACTTTGTAACTGACGAGTATGATACCATTGTCCGTTTTGTACATGCACATGCTATGTGTGGGTCAATTTATGATACCATGCCAACTTTCAACTTTTTCAAAGTTCATTTGAAATGCTTTAGTGTCTTATGGTTCGGCCCTCATAATAATTAAAAATAGAAACAATAAGTATTTTGTTGTAAGTAGAAACAAAATAAAATAAATAAAGCAAGAAAGAAAACAAAAAAACTAAAAAGAGTGGAAAGTTTATAATTTTCCAAAAACTAAAAGCAAAAAGAA
>NW_025311260.1:0-601 GCF_018294505.1 Triticum aestivum
TCCATGAAACAGGCCAGAATCAGCAAAAATTGTGAGTGTAAATGACCTACACGTAAGCACACATTAGGGTTCAGTAACCATAAAATCGCTCCGAAACCCCAAATCAATGAGTAATAGCCCATGAAACGGGCCAGAATCGGCCAAAATGGCGATTGTTGATGAACGACACGTAAGCACACCTTGGGCTTCGGCAACCATAAAAATCGCTTTGGGACCCCAAATTGGTGAGTAGTAGTCCACGAAACGGGCCAGAATCGGCCAAAACAGCGAGTGTTAATGACCTGCACGTAAGCGCACCTCGGGGTTCAGTAACCATGGAATTTGCTCCTTACCCCAAAACGGTGAGTAATAGTCTATGAAACGGGTCAGAATCATCAAAGAGGTGAGTGCTCATGAACGATACATAAGCCCACCTTGGGGTTCAGCAACCATAAAAGTCGCTCTGGGATCCCAAAACGCTGAGTAATAGTCCACGAAATGGGCCAGAATCGGCCAAAATGGCGAGTGTTAATTTCATGCACGTAAGCGCACCTTGGGGTCCATAAACCAAGAAAATCGCTTCGGGACCCCAAAACGGTCAGTAATAGTCCACGAAACGGGC
>NW_025311261.1:0-601 GCF_018294505.1 Triticum aestivum
AGTGGCGCACCTAGCAAACGGTGCGCCACTAGTAAGTTTGATTTTTTTTCATTTTCCCCCTCTAGATCTTAAAAGCCCCATATCAATATGGTTTTTAGTTGTCTTATCAATACATAGCCACACGAAAGTACTAATTTCAAACCCACCACCAAGTCGAATTCATGCAGGAATTAGTGGACATTCGGGACTTGCACGTTGGGCCATGGCTTGTGGCAGGGGACTTTAATCTCCTTGCCAAGTAGGAAGACAAGAGCAATGCCTTGGTGAATAGAAGAATGCTTGTGAGGTTACGAGCCAAGCTAAACCTACTTGAGCTGAAAGAATTGTACCTCAATGGGAGACGATACATGTGGTCCAATGAGAGGAGGAATGCAACTTTGGAGAAGATCGATCATGTCTTTGTTTCGAATGAGTGCGACGAGGCATACCCCACCCGTTTCCTCTTGGCTCTTGGCACAGCGGTATCAGATCACTGCCCGTTGATGCTAGACTTGAATGTGGATATTACTACAAGGAAAAGATTTAGGTTCGAAGCTTTTTGGTGCAAAGCCGAGGGTTCTATGGATGTGGTCAAAATGGTGTGGACCTCGATGCCGGCAGC
>NW_025311262.1:0-601 GCF_018294505.1 Triticum aestivum
CATGTGCAAGAAAGTAGAGAGGGTTACGGCAAAAACTGGATGCATTTCGTGTACAAAACGGACAATCTCTTTCGAAGTATCAGGGTTTCATACGGAAACTTGTCTGTTACAAAGGGGTTTCAATTTTTTTGAAATTATTTGAACTCCATAGTTTTTCTGTGGTCAAAATGCACCATTCAAAGGCACATCATAAATTTTCAACGCTTTCTGACTTCATTTGTTATTTTTCATGCATTTACTGAATATTTTGAGCTATAAGACCCTGAAATTGGAAAGCATTTCAAATGAACTCTGAAAAGGTTGAAAGTTGGCATGGTATCATCATTTGACCCACATAGCATGTGCAAGAATGTAGAGAGGGTTACGGCAAATATTGGATGCACTTCGTGTACAAAACGGACAATCTCTTCCGAAGTATCAGGGTTTCATACGGAAACTCGTCTGTTACAAAGGGGTTTCATTTTTTTGAACTTATTTGAACTCCATAGTTTTTCTCTGCTCAAAATACACCATTCAAAGCCACATCATCAATTTTCAACCCTTTCTGACTTCATTTGTTATTTTTCATGCATTTACTGGTTATTTTGAGCTATAAGACCCT
>NW_025311263.1:0-601 GCF_018294505.1 Triticum aestivum
TCTCTCTCTCTCTCTCTCTCTCTTTCTCTCTCTCTCTCTAGTAGAGATTATTATCGCGAGACAGGGAGAAGCAGACCTTACGAATCGCTGAGCCTCGAGAGTAAAAATCCAGGCGATTCCCTTCATGGCTTGCCGGCTCGCCCTCTCCAGGGTACATGTTTACTTTTTTCTTGCGTGTTTTGTTTCAGGCATGATTTTGATTGTTTTCTCTTTGAATCTTTGGAGTTAAGGACTCTTTAGATGCAATCCAATGGAACACAAGGATTGTTGCCTATTTACTTGACCTGATGCTTAGTAGCTACGCCAAGGCATTGTATTCATGTGGTCACTGAATACTGTTGTTTCTGCTGGCTCTCTTAATTATTGTGTGTATTTCTTCCATAGGTTGCAAGGCTTCTTGCAACACGTGGATCAGCAAATTTGATTTAGAGCAAGACAGCGACGTCTTATGTTCCTTCTTTTAGGCTACATGCTGAATCTACTACTGAGGTTCCTGCAAAAAAGAATCTACTATTGTAGGTATATATTGTTCAATGGGAATTTCATCGTCTTAGAATATTATAGTGCAGGCAGATAGTTGTTGGGGGTTGCAAGGTTAACT
>NW_025311264.1:0-601 GCF_018294505.1 Triticum aestivum
ACCCCATGGAGCTGCACACTGACGCACGCGACCAGAGGAGGCCCCAGTCGACCGGAGCATCGTCGTCTTCATCGCCACGGCCGGCGATCGCCGCCGTTCGATTCACCGCCGACAGGACGTCCCCGAGCCCACTTAGCGTCTCGTCCGACTCCTCGTGAGCTCCTCTTCTCTTCCCCTGACTCCGCGCACTTGATTTCGTCCCCTAGCTCCATCTTCCACCACGGCCGAAGCTCGCCGCCGCCGTGTCTCGTCGCCGTCGTGGCCAGAGCCACTGTGGCTCGAAGCCGGGCACACCACCGTGCTCCACACCTCACCAGGAGCACGTAGCACGCACCAACGCCTCCCCTAGCGCCCTGCATCGCCTAACCCGTCGTTGGCCGAACTCCGGCCGCCGCCTCCCTCGCCGCTGCCGACGCCACAGCCAACCCCAACTCCTCTGGCTTGCTCCATTGGATGCGCACGAGCTCGAGCTCCCTGTAGAACCCCTCCGCGCGTCGAATGGGCGCCGGAGCAGCCATTCCGGCGAGCCACCGCCGCGTCTGGTCGTTGCCGGCGGTTAGACGCCGGTGGATTAGCCGGGTTGACCAGGGATTTGACCCCC
>NW_025311265.1:0-601 GCF_018294505.1 Triticum aestivum
TTTTTTTCGAAAAATGCGTTTTCGAAAAATTTTGGGCCTAAACGAAGCGTGGTTTTCCGACTCCCTTTTTTTCTGAAACCTGCTCTGGCAAGGAAACACGAATCAGAAACTAGATGGATCTCGAAAACAAACCTAATAAGCAAGGAACTCGGATTGGTGGTGGATATATGGTGGTGGTATATGGCAGCGGTGGTGGTAGCGGTGGTAGTATATGGATATGGATCGGTGGTGGTATATGGACACGGATTGGTGGTGGTATATGGATACGGATTGGGAGCGGTGGTGGTAGATGGCAGGGGGGATGATGATGGTGCGGCGGCGGCGTGACAACTTATGACCAGAACTCGAAACTCTAAAAGACTAGACTCTAAGACCAGCAACTAGACCGACGATGCAACCGCAAATTCAACAAAGCAAAACCCTAAAAAGATTATGCAAAGGCTCAGATTGGTTCGGATAGGATGAACTAACCCTAATTTTTTTTGGCTTTTTCGTGGACTATAGGTATGAAGAACAGACTCGATCTAAACTACGAAAAAACTGTAAAATCTCACCGAGCAACCTGGAAATCTGATACCACTTGATAGAGGCAAAGGTGTCC
>NW_025311266.1:0-601 GCF_018294505.1 Triticum aestivum
AGTTCTCTCACGTCACTTTTGGCCCAAGAGAAGATAGAGTCCAAGTCTCTCACGTTCTGGATTCAGATTCAGACTGCACAGACACACCTGACTCAAAACGCCCACAAGTTTTTCATACGGACTCCGAATTGGGTGATTCTTTTTTTGTTGGAAACTAGATTTCGTGCACTTTCCAACCCAATTGGAATCACCTTCAAATTCGTCCGGAGCGTTGAGTTGTGGACGAAACACTCTGATGCTGCAGCAGAATCCGAGTCAAACTACAAGTCCAAAGGTGTTACATCACCTCCACTTGGGCCCATTGGCCTTGTACGACCTAGATTTAGTTTAGGCTGCCTTGGGACGTCCTCCCACCTCCTTGGCCGCCACCCCTTACTCCTATATAAGTAGATCCATCTAGTAGCTTTTCCTGGGGATTTGTTTAGTTAAAAGTTAGCCATTGCAACTTCGTGTACTTCGTTTGTGTCCAACGACCAGACCAAGACCGCTTACGGATCCCCACCATTATCAATACCTCATATATATTTGCAATATTCAGATTGCTTTATCATATTCTTGCTCGTTCTTCGATTGCTTGCAGGAATAGACCTTCGTGGTCAGG
>NW_025311267.1:0-601 GCF_018294505.1 Triticum aestivum
GTGGTGCCGAAATATGGCGCATTGCCGGGACCGGATATCCATCCGGTACCCCTAAGAAGGCGTCCGAAGACTGGCCTTCGGAATGGTTTTATATAGAAGACGCTCCGCTGCCGGACCCTGTTCGGATCGGCCTCCCGGAGTTCAGCAATGCTCCTCTGAAGAAACGCCTCAGTTGGCGTCCACGGAGCCCCCGACTGGAGGAAGACAAGAGCGTCCATTATTTAATGGGCCGAATAAGGTTACTGGCCCATGCCGGGTTGACCATGATTGGAATCATGGCAACATGCATTACGCGGGGGGTGTAGCCACTACAATACAGGGGCCACCCCATGTGGGATTTCAACGGGGAGGACGATGCCACCCGTCATGGCCACAAGGGGCCAGATTCGGCCGAAGACCTGGTGATGATCTTGTCCGGCCTGTACAAGGGGGAGAAGGAGGATTTCCTTCGGAAGAACCCGTTAAACGGGTTTTCCATGAACAATCCCCGGCCTTGGGTAAGCGAACACTCAGCGTGTCCGACCCGTGCCTTTTGAAGCTTAAGTTCCTTACATTGTTTTCTTCTTTCGACGCAGGAACTGCGCCGGACTGTGGAGGGAAT
>NW_025311268.1:0-601 GCF_018294505.1 Triticum aestivum
TTGAATACTTAGGCGAGTACTGGACTGCAGCTAAGCCCTCGAGTGGGAGGTTCGCTCTCCACTCGGTAGGATTTTGAATACTTAGGCGAGTACTGGACTGCAGCTAAGCCCCCAAGTGGGAGGTTTGCTCTCCACTCGGTAGGATTTTAAACAGCGCACATTGTATTTCTACCGTAGCTTCGAAGGAGAAGGTAGCAGTCGACCTGCACCTCGTCGTCCTTGTGGATCGGGATGAATTTTATACTTAGGCGAGTATTGGACTGCAGCTAATCCCCCGAGTGGGATGCAGACTCTCCACTCGGTAGGATTTCTCAAATTTAGGCGAGCACTGGGCTGCAGCTAAGCCTCCGAGTGGGAGGCAGACTCTCCACTCGGTAGGATTTTCCAAACTTAGGCGGGCACTGGGCTGTAGCTAAGCCTCCGAGTGGGAGGCAGACTCTCCACTCGGTAGGATTTTTCAAACTTAGGCGAGCACTGGGCTGCAGCTAAGCCTCCGAGTGGGAGGCAGACTCTCCACTCGGTAGGATTTTTCAAACTTAGGCAAGCACTGGGCTGCAGCTAAGCCTCTGAGTGGGAGGCAGACTCTCCACTCGGAAGGAAT
>NW_025311269.1:0-601 GCF_018294505.1 Triticum aestivum
TCGCTTTCGGACCCCAAAACGGTGAGTAATAGTGCACGAAACGGGCCAGAATCGGCAAAAATTGTGACTGTTGACGATGGACACGTAAACGCACCGCGGGGATCGTCAATCGTGGAAATAGCTCTGGGACCCCAAAATGGTGAGTAATAGTCCATGAAAGAGCCCAGAATCGAACGAAATTAGGATTGCTGGTGAACAACACGTAAGCGCACCCCGGGGTGCGTCAATCATTGAAATCGCTCCGAGACACCAAAACAATGAGTAATAGTCCATGAAACGGGCAAAAGTCGGCCAAAACTGCGAGTGTTGATGACCGACAAATAAATGCACCCCAGGGATTGTCAATCATAGAAATCGCTCTAGGACCCCAAAACGGTGAGTAATAGTGCACGAAAAGAACCAGAATCGGCCAAAACTATGAGTGTTGATGACCGACCCGCAAACGCACCCCAGGGTTCGTCAATCGTGGAAATCACTCCGGGACCCCAAAACACTGAGTAATAGACCAAGAGACGGGCCAGAATCGGCCAAAACTGCGACTGTTGATGACCGACACGTAAGCGCACCTTGGGGTTCAACAACTATGGAAATCGCTTTGGGA
>NW_025311270.1:0-601 GCF_018294505.1 Triticum aestivum
GATTTCACCAGGAACACTTCCAATATCCAAATATAGGTTTCCAATATATCAATCTTTATGTCTCGACCATTTCGAGACTCCTCGTCATGTCCGTGATCACATCCGGGACTACGAACAACCTTAGGTACATCAAAACTTATAAACTCATAATAAAACTGTCATCGTAACGTTAAGCGTGCGGACCCTACGGGTTCGAGAACTATGTAGACATGACCTAGAACTGTTTCCGGTCAATAACCAATAGCGGAACCTGGATGCTCATATTGTCTCCTACATATTCTACGAAGATCTTTATCGGTCAAACCGCATAACAACATACATTGTTCCCTTTGTCATCGGTATGTTACTTGCCCGAGATTCGATCGTCGGTATCCAATACCTAGTTCAATCTCGTTACCGGCAAGTCTCTTTACTCGTTACGTAATGCATCATCTCGTAACCAACTCATTGGCCACATTGCTTGCAAGGCTTATAGTGATGTGCATTACCGAGAGGGCCCAGAGATACCTCTCCGACAATCGGAGTGACAAAACCTAATTTCCAAATACGCCAACTCAACATGTACCATTGGAGACACCTGTAGAGCTCCTTTATAATCACC
>NW_025311271.1:0-601 GCF_018294505.1 Triticum aestivum
AAGTGGATGCACTTCGTGTACAAAACGGACAATCTCTTTCAAAGTATCAGGATTTCATTCGGAAACCCATCTGTTACAAAGGGATTTCATTTTTTAAAACTTATTTGAACTCCTGACTTTTTGTGTGTTCAAAATTAAACATTCAAAGCCACATCATCATTTTTCAATCCTTTCTGACTTCATTTGTTATTTTTCATCCATTTACTAATTAGTTTGAGCTATAAGACTATAAAATTGAAAGGCATTTCAAATGAACTCTGAAAAGGTTGAAAGTAGGCATGGTATCATCATTTCATCCACATAGCATGTGCAAGAAATTTGAGAGGGTTACGGCAAAAACTGGATGCACTTCGTGTACCAAACGGACGATCTCTTTCAAAGTATCAGGATTTCATACGGAAACTCGTTTGTTACAAAGGGATTTCATTTTTTAAAACTTATTTGAACTCCTGACTTTTTGTGTGTTCAAAATTAAACATTCAAAGCCATATCAGCATTTTTCAATCCTTTCTGACTTCATTTGTTATCTTTCATGCATTTACTAATTATTTTGAGCTATAAGACCATAAAATTGAAAAGCATTTCAAATGAACTCTGAAAA
>NW_025311272.1:0-601 GCF_018294505.1 Triticum aestivum
ATCGGAAAAACAGTGAGTGTTGATGACCGACACATAAGCGCACCCCTGAGTTTGTTAATCGTGGAAATCACTCCGGGACTCCCAAACAGTGAGTAATAGTCCACGAAACGGGCCAGAATCTGCCAAAACCGCGAGTGTTGATGACCGACACGTGAACGCACCCCAGGGTTTGATAATCGTGGAAATCACTAAGGGACCCCAAAACAGTGACTAATAGTCCACGAATCGGGCCAGAATCGGCCAACACCGCGAGTGTACATGACCGACACGTAAACGCACCCAGGGTTCGTTAATCGTGGAAATCACTTCGGGACCCCAAAACGGGGAGTAACAGTCCCTAAATCGGGCAAGAATCGGCCAAAACTGCGAGTGTTGATGACCGACACGTAAATGCACCCCAAGGTTCGTTAATCGTGGAAATCACTTCGGAACCCCAAAACAGTGAGCAATAGTCCACGAAACGGGCCAGAATCGGCCAAAACTGTGAGTGTTGATGACCGACACATAAGCGCACCTTGGGGTTCAACAACTATGGAAATCACTCCGGGGCCCCAAAACAATGAGTAATAGTCCACGAAACGGGCCAGAATCGGCCAAAACT
>NW_025311273.1:0-601 GCF_018294505.1 Triticum aestivum
TGAAATTGAAAATCACTACAAAATGAATTCTGAAAATGTTGAAACTTGGCATGGTATCATCATTTCACCCGCATAGCATGTGCGAAAGAGTAGAGAGGGTCACGGCAAAAACTGGACGCACTTCGTGTACAAACTGGATAAACTCTTTCGGAGTATCAGGGTTTCGGACGAGAACTCATCTCTTACACGGGCACTTTAATGTTTTTTAAACTTATTTGAACATGGTACTTCTTTTGTGTTCAGTATGCAGCATTGCAAGCGACGTCATCAATTTCAAACATGTTCTAACATCATTTGTTTTTTTCGGTCATTTACCTAATTGTTTAGAGAGCGAAATGACCGTGAAATTGAAAATCACTACAAAATGAATTCTAAAAATGTTGAAACTTGGCATGGTATCATCATTTCACCCGCATAGCATGTGCGAAAGAGTAGAGAGGGTCACGACAAAAACTGGATGCACTTCATGTACAAATTGGACAAACTCTTTCGGAGTATCAGGGTTTCGGACGAGAACTCATCTGTTACACGGGCACTTCAATGTTTTTTAAACTTATTTAAACTCTGGACTTGTTTTGTGTTCAGTATGCAGCATTCAAAG
>NW_025311274.1:0-601 GCF_018294505.1 Triticum aestivum
ATTATAAGCAACTTCTAGTATTATTGAAACTAAAATTATATAAAATTGATGCAACTAAAATTATCGAAGTATTTTCTGTTCAAAATCATTGAAAGCAAAAATAATTTTCATAAATAACTTTTTTTGTTAGAAACTTTAATAGCAAAAAGAATTATCATAAAGTAAAATAAATAAGTAATTAGAAACAAAATAAAATAAAATAAATAAGTTTTTTGTTGTAAGTAGAAACAAAACAAAATAAATAAAGCAAAGAGAAAACAAAAAAAGGGAAAAAATAAAAATTATGCCACCTACTGGGTCACCACGGCCTGAATACGACTAGAAACCCATCCATGGGCCAGATTCAGGCCCGCGGAAGGCCCAGTAGGCCCACAGGCATGTACAGAGAGGTTAGGCCCGTAAGCCTGCTTTAGAGAGGAGCTCGACAGCTCAGGTGCACCGCACCTTATAAACAGGTGCGGCTCTCTCTCAGCTAGCGAGGTGGGACTAAACTCCCACCACCACGCCGCTGTGCAAGGCCATTGGTCCCGGTTGGTGGCACGAACCGGGACCAATTCCACCCTTTGGTCCCGGTTGGTGCCACGAACCGGTACTAATGAGG
>NW_025311275.1:0-601 GCF_018294505.1 Triticum aestivum
CCGTAAGCCTCTCTACTCTCTTGCACATGCTATGTGGGTGAATGATGATACCATGCCAACTTTTAACCTTTTCAGAGTTCATTTGTAGTGCTTTTCAATTTCAGGGTCTTATAGCTGGAAAAAATCAGTAAATGCATGAAAAATAACAAATGAAGTCAGAAAGGGTTGAAAATTGATGATGTGGCTTTGAATGGTGCATTTTGAACACAGAAAAAGTATGGAGTTCAAATAAGTTCAAAAAATGAAATCCCTTTTGTAACAGACGAGTTTCCGTATGAAACCCTGATACTTCGAAAGAGATTGTCCGTTTTGTACACGAAGTGCATCCAGTTTTTGCCGTAAGCCTCTCTACTTTCTTGCACATGCTATGTGGGCGAAATGATGATACCATGCCAACTTTTAACCTTTTCAGAGTTCATTTGTAGTGCTTTTCAATTTCAGGGTCTTATAGCTGGAAAAAATCAGTAAATGCATGAAAAATAACAAATGAAGTCAGAAAGGGTTGAAAATTGATGATGTGGCTTTGAATGGTGCATTTTGAACACAGAAAAAGTATGGAGTTCAAATAAGTTCAAAAAAATGAAATCCCTTTTGTAACAGA
>NW_025311276.1:0-601 GCF_018294505.1 Triticum aestivum
CGCACCCCAGGGTTCGTTAATCGTGGAAATCACTCCGGGACCCCAAAACAGTGAGTAATAGTCCACGAAACGTGCCAGAATCGGCCCAAAATGTGAGTGTTGATGACCTATATGTAAGCGCGCCTTGGGGTTCAACAACTATGGAAATTTGTTTGGGGCCCAAAAATGGTGAGTAATAGTCCACGAAACGGCTCAGAATCTGCCAAAACCGCGAGTGTTGATGACCAAAACGTAAACGCACCCCGGGATTCGTTAATCCTGGAAATAACTCTGGGTCCCCAAAACAGTGAGTAATAGTCCATGAAACAGGCCAGAATCGGCCAAAATTGTGAGTGTTTATGACCGACACGTAATCGCACCTTGGGGTTCAACAACTATGGAAATCTCTTTGGGGCCCCAAAACGGTGAGTAATAGTCCATAAAACGGGTCAGAATCGATAAAAACCGCGAGTGTTGATGACCGAAACGTAAACACAACCCGGGATTCGTTAATCGTGGAAATCACTCCGGGACCCCAAAACAGTGAGTAATAGTCCACGAAACGGGCGAGAATCGGCCAAAACTGTGAGTGTTGATGACCTACACGTAAGCGCGCCTTGGG
>NW_025311278.1:0-601 GCF_018294505.1 Triticum aestivum
CTTCTTCTTCTTCTTCTTCTTCTTCTTCTTCTTCTTCTTCTTCTTCTTCTTCTTCTTCTTCTTCTTCTTCTTCTTCTTCTTCTTCTTCTTCTTCTTCTTCTTCTTCTTCTTCTTCTTCTTCTTCTTCTTCTTCTTCTTCTTCTTCTTCTTCTTCTTCTTCTTCTTCTTCTTCTTCTTCTTCTTCTTCTTCTTCTTCTTCTTCTTCTTCTTCTTCTTCTTCTTCTTCTTCTTCTTCTTCTTCTTCTTCTTCTTCTTCTTCTGCTTCTCCTTCTGCTTCTCCTTCTGCTTCAACTTCTGCTTCTCCTTCACCTTCTCCTTCTCCTTCTCCTTCTCCTTCTCCTTCTCCTTCTTCTTCTCCTTCTTCTTCTTCTTCTTCTTCTTCTTCTTCTTCTTCTTCTTCTTCTTCTTCTTCTTCTTCTTCTTCTTCTTCTTCTTCTTCTTCTTCTTCTTCTTCTTCTTCTTCTTCTTCTTCTTCTTCTTCTTCTTCTTCTTCTTCTTCTTCTTCTTCTTCTTCTTCTTCTTCTTCTTCTTCTTCTTCTTCTTCTTCTTCTTCTTCTTCTTCTTCTTCTTCTTCTTCTTCTTCTTTTTCTTCTTCTTCTTT
>NW_025311279.1:0-600 GCF_018294505.1 Triticum aestivum
CGTCTCGGCGTCCATTGTCGCTACCGCGACGTGGTCCGCCTCGACTTGCGTTACGCTAAGATAGACAGGGTGGCGGTGGTGCCACGTGCTCGTCTCGGCGTCCGTCGTCGCTACAGTGTAGACGCCGCCTCGACTCGCCTTAACTAAGATAGACAGGGTGGCAGTGGTGTCACGTGCTCGTCTCGGCGTCCATCATCTCTACAGTATAGACGTCCGCCTCGACTCGCGTTACCCTAAGATAGACAGGGTGGCAGTGGTGTCACGTGCTCGTCTCGGCGTCCATCGTCGCTACAGTCACGACGTCCGCCTCGACTCGGGTAACCCTAAGATTGATAGGGTGGCATTGGTGTCATGTGCTCGTCTCGGCGTCCGTCGTCGCTACCGCAACGACGTCCGCCTTGACTCGAGTTACCCTAAGATAGACAGGGTGGCATTCATGTCACGTGCTCGTCTCGGCGTCCGTCGGCGCTACAGTCACGACGTCCGCCTCGACTCGCGTAACCCTAAGATAGACAGGGTGGCATTCATGTCACGTGCTCGTCTCGTCGTCCGTCGTCGCTACCTCGACGACGTCCGCCGCGACTCGCGTTACCCTAAGAT
>NW_025311280.1:0-600 GCF_018294505.1 Triticum aestivum
ATCCGGAAACTCGTGTGTTACAAAGGGATTTCATTTTTAAACCTTATTTTAACTCCTGACTTTTTGTGTGTTCAAAATGCACCATTCAAAGCCACATCATCATTTTTCAATCCTTTCTGACTTCATTTGTTATTTTTCATGCATTTACTAATTATTTTGAGCTATAAGACCCTAAATGTGAAAAGCATTTCAAATGAACTCTGAAAAGGTTGAAAGTTGGCATGATATCATCATTTCATCCACATAGCATGTGCAAGAAAGTTGAGAGGGTTACGGCAAAAACTGGATGCACTTCGTGTACAAAACGGACAATCTCTTTCAAAGTATCAGGATTTCATCCGGAAACTCGTGTGTTACAAAGGGATTTCATTTTTTAAACCTTATTTGAAATCCTGAATTTTTGTGTGTTCAAAATGCACCATTCAAAGCCACATCATCATTTTTCAGTCCTTTGTGACTTCACTTGTTATTTTTCATGCATTTACTAATTATTTCGAGCTATAAGACCCTAAAATTTAAAAGCATTTCAAATGAACTCTGAAAAGGTTGAAAGTTGGCATGATATCATCATTTCATCCACATAGCATGTGCAACAAAGTT
>NW_025311281.1:0-600 GCF_018294505.1 Triticum aestivum
AGGGAGGAGGAGAAGTTTCGTCTAGTTTTAGGATTATTTTAGTTTATGTTTAGTTTAGGAAGAAGGAAAAGCAAAAGGAGAAGAAGAGAAGAAATAAATAAGAAGAGGAAAAAAGGAAAAAAGAGGAGAAGAAGAAGAAAAAAATAGAAAATATTCTATTTTTTCTTCTTCTCCTCTATTCATTTCTTCTTTTCTTTTTTTTTTCTTTTTTTTTCACCGAGGGTTCGAGGGTCGAGGGGTCGCCGAGGGTTCGAGGGTCGAGGGGTCGTCGTATGTTGTCATTGTCGATATAACGCCCTCTCGACCATGATAACTTATACCACGGGAGCACCCCCCGGCCCTCTCGCTCGACAAAAACTCTCGAGGACACCAAACCCTAGAAAAAATGATGTCGATCTCCTACCCCCTCCCGCCGCGCCCCTACCCGACAAACTCTCTCGAGGCCACCCAAATTTACCAAGTTAAAAGAGCGCTGTCGTCGAGGCCACCCCAAACCCTTGAAGCGTTGTCGTCGAGGCGACCCCAAACCCTTGAAGCGTTGTCGAGGCCACCCCAAACCCTTGAAGCATTGCCGATCGAGGCCACCCCAAACCCTTGAAG
>NW_025311282.1:0-600 GCF_018294505.1 Triticum aestivum
GAGCGCCCGCACCCAGCGCCCGAACCCGCCGCCCCTCGTCTCCGTCCTGCCGGCCTCGAACATGGTCTCGCCGGAGCCCGGTCCGGCCACCGCGCCCCTGCCCCTTCCCTGTGTGCGTTCGTGCACAGGAGGGAGGTGGCCTGAGCCACTTGCAGGTGGGGCCCTCCCCCTTGTAAATCAGAAAGACGAAAAAAAAATGGGAATAAAAAAAAAAGACTTAAAAAAAATATATATAAATAATAATAAATAAAAATGATTAATTAATTAAGTAAATAATTAATTTAATTAATCCTGATAAATTAAACCTAATGACTAATTAACCTAATTAACTACTAATTAATTAAACTTAACTAAGATAATTAGTTAACAGCGTATGACGAACGGGACCCACATGTCAGGGTTGACCAAGTCAACCCTGTTGACTGCTGACGTCAGCATGACATCATGCTGACGTCATAAATTCATTTTCAAATTAATTAATTAATTAATTAAATTCCAGAAATTAATAAAATCTTTAGAAAATCATATCTTTTAATCCGTAACTCGGATGAAAATACTTTCTACATGAAAGTTGCTCAGAACGACGAGACGAATCCGGAT
>NW_025311283.1:0-600 GCF_018294505.1 Triticum aestivum
TCGGCGGATGTCGTCGCGACGACGACGTCCGCCTCGACTCGTGTTACACTAAGACAGGGTGGCAGTAATGTCACATGCTCGTCTCGGCGTCCGTCATCGCTACCGCGACGACTTCCTCCTCGACTCGCGTTACGCTAAGACAGGGTAGGAATGGTGTCACGTGCTTGTCTCGGCGTTCGTCGTCGCTACCGTGATGACGTCCGCCTCGACACGCGTTACGCTAAGACAGGGAGGGAATGGTGTCACGTGCTCGTCTCGGCGTCCGTCGTCGCTACCGCGACGACGTCCGCCTCGACTCACGTTACGCTAAGACAGGGTGGCAATGGTGTCACGTGCTCGTCTCGGCGTCCGTCGTCGCTACCGCGACGATGTCCGCCTCGACTCGCGTTATGCTAAGACAGGATGGGAATGGTGTCACATGCTCGTCTCGGCGTCCGTCATCGCTACCGCGACGACGTCCGCCTCGACTCGCGTTACCATAAGATAGGGTGGTAGTGGTGTCACGTGCTCATCTCGGCGTTCGTCGTCGCTACCACGACGACGTCCGCCTCGACTCGCGTTATGCTAAGACAGGGTGGCAGTGGTGTCACGTGCTCGTCT
>NW_025311285.1:0-600 GCF_018294505.1 Triticum aestivum
AGCATGTGCAAGAAAGTTGAGAGGGTTACGACAAAACTGGATGCACTTCATGTACAAAACGGACAATCTCTTTCAAAGTACCAGGATTTCATCCGGAAACTCGTCTGTTACAAAGGGATTTCATTTTTTAAAACTTATTTGAACTCCTGACTTTTTGTGTGTTCAAAATGCACCATTCAAAGCCACATCATCATTTTTCAATCCTTTCTGACTTCATTTGTTATGTTTCATGCATTTACTAATTATTTTGAGCTACAAGACCATAAAATTGAAAGGCATTTCAAATGAACTCTGAAAAGGTCGAAAGTTGGCATGATATCATCATTTCATCCACATAGCATGTGCAAGAAAGTTGAGAGGGTTACGGCAAAAGCTGGATGCACTTCGTGTACAAAACGGACAATCTCTTTCAAAGTATCAGGATTTCATCCGGAAAGTCGTCTATTACAAAGGGATTTCATTTTTTAAAAATTATTTGAATTCCTGACTTTTTGTGTGTTCAAAATGCACCATTCAAAGCCACATCATCATTTTTCAATCATTTCTTACTTCATTTGTTATTTTTCATGCATTTACTAATTATTTTGAGCTACAAGACCC
>NW_025311286.1:0-600 GCF_018294505.1 Triticum aestivum
GTTTTTTTTTCTGAATTTTTTGATATATTATTTGTATTTTTAACATTTTGAATTGAATTAGTTTTATTTTTCTTAATTTTTTGATATATTATTTGTATTTTCAGAATTTTGAATTGAATTAGTTTTATTTTTCTGAATTTTTTGATATAATATTTGTGTTTTTAACATATTGAATTGAATTAGTTTTATTTTTCTGAATTTTTCGATATATTATTTGTATTTCTAACATTTTGAAAAAGAAAAAGTATTTTAAGAACACCTTTAGTCGCGGTTGGCCTGCCCAACCGCGACTAAAGGTCGTTGCGCGCGGGAACAAAAACCCGCCAAAAAAGCCCTTTAGTCGCGGGTCTCCTCTCCAACCGCGACTAAAGGTTACCCTTTAGTCGCGGGTCGCCTCCCCAACCGCGACTAAAGGTGCCCTTTAGTCGCGGGTCGCCTCCCCAACCGCGACTAAAGGGGGGGCTATAAATACAAGGGCCCGAACCCCTTCTCGTCTTCTCCGATTCAACACCGCGCCGAAGGTCTGCCGCCCGGTCTCGCCCTCGCCCTCGACGCCGCCCGCCATCGCCCTCGACGCCGCCCGCCGTCGCCCGCCGTATG
>NW_025311287.1:0-600 GCF_018294505.1 Triticum aestivum
AGGCGAGTACTGGATTGCAGCTAAGCCCCCGAGTGGGAGGGTTGCTGACCACTCGGTAGGATTTTTTTAAATTTAGGCGAGTAATGGACCACAGGTAAGCCCGCGAGCGGGAGGGTTTCTCAACACTTGGTAGGATTTTTTTATACTTAGGCGAGTGCTGGACTGCAGCTAAGCCCCCGAGTGGGAGGGTTGCTCGCCACTCGGTAGGATTTTTTTAAACTTAGGCGAGTACTGGACTGCAGCTAAGCCCCCGAGTGGGAGGGTTGCTCACCACTCGGTAGGATTTTTTTAAACTTAGGCGAGTACTGGACTACAGCTAAGGACCCGGGTGGGAGGGTTGCTCACCACCCGGTAGGACTTTTTTTAAAAAACTTAGGCGAGTACTAGATTGTGGCTAAGCCCCCGAGTGGGAGGATTGCTGACCACTCGGTAGGATTTTTTTAAACTTAGGCGAGCACTGGACTGCAACTAAGCCCCCGAGCGGGAGGGTTTCTCAACACTCGGTAGGATTTAAAAAAAAACTTAGGCGAGTAAACGACTGCAGCTAAGCCCCCGAGTGGGAGGGTTGCTCACCACTCGGTATGATTTGTTTAAACTTAG
>NW_025311288.1:0-600 GCF_018294505.1 Triticum aestivum
CCAAAGGCCTTGTGCTGCTGCGCCCGCGTCGAATGTTTAGTCCCACCTCGCTAGTTGAGAGGGGCGCGTAGTGGTTTATAAGGCCCACTGCCGCTCCCCTCTCGAGCTCCTCTCCATTGCAGGATTACGGGCCTAATTGTCACTGCTATGCCTGAAGGGCCTACTGGGCCTTCTGCGGGCCTGAATCCTGGCCCATCGATGGGTTTCTAGTCGTATTCAGGCCGTGGTGGCCCAGTAGGTGGCATGTTTTTTATTTTTTGCCTGTTTTTTTGTTTTCTTTTTTGCTTTATTTATTTTGTTTTGTTTCTACTTACAAGAAGAAACTTATTTATTTTATTTTATTTTGTTTCTAATTACTTATTTATTTTATTTATGATAATTCTTTTTGCTATTAAAGTTTCTAACAAAAAAGTTCTTTATGAAAATTCTTTTTGCTTTCAATGATTTTGAACAGAAAATACTTCGATAATTTTAGTTGCATCAATTTTATATAATTTTAGTTTCAATAATACTAGAGGTTGCTTATAATGTTTTGAACAGAAAATACTTTGATAATTTTAGTTTCATAAATTTTATTTATGTTATTAAAGTTTATTTTAT
>NW_025311289.1:0-600 GCF_018294505.1 Triticum aestivum
AAATGAACTCTGAAAAGGTTGAAAGTTGGCATGATATCATCATTTCATCCACATAGCATGTGCAAGAAAGTTGAGAGGGTTACGGCAAAAACTGGATGCACTTCGTGTCAAAACGGACAATCTCTTTCAAAGTATCAGGATTTCATCCGGAAACTCGTCTGTTACAAAGGGATTTCATTATTTAAAACTTATTTGAACTCCTGAATTTTTGTGTGTTCAAAATGCACCATTCAAAGCCACATCATCATTTGTCCATCCTTTCTGACTTCATTTGTTACTTTTCATGCATTTACTAATTATTTTGAGGTATAAGACCCTAAAATTGAGAAGCATTTCAAATGAACTCTGAAAAGGTTGAAAGTTGGCATGATATCATCATTTCATCCACATAGCATGTGCAAGAAAGTTGAGAGGGTTACGGTAAAAACTGGATGCACTTCGTGTACAAAACGGACAATCTCTTTCACAGTATCAGGATTTCATCCGGAAACTCGTCTGTTACAAAGGGATTTCATTTTTTTAAACTTATTTGAACTCCTGACTTTTTGTGTGTTCAAAATGCACCATTCAAGGCCACATCATCATTTTTCAATCCTTTCT
>NW_025311290.1:0-600 GCF_018294505.1 Triticum aestivum
ACAAATGAAGTGAGAAAGGATTGAAAAATGATGATGTGGCTTTGAATGGTGCATTTTGAACACACAAAAAGTCAGGAGTTCAAATAAGTTTTAAAAAATGAAATCCCTTTGTAACAACGAGTTTCCGTATGAAATCCTGATACTTTGAAAGAGATTGTCCGTTTTGTAAACGAAGTGCATCCAGTTTTTGCCGTAACCCTCTCAACTTTCTTGCACATGCTATGTGGATGGAATGATGATACCATGCCAACTTTCAACCTTTTCAGAGTTCATTTGAAATGCATTTCAATTTTAGGGTCTTATACCTCAAAATAATTAGCAAATGCATGAAAAATAACAAATGAAGTCAGAAAGGATCGAAAAATGATGATGTGGCTTTGAATGGTGCATTTTGAACACACAAAACGTCAGGAGTTCAAATAAGTTTTAAAAAAGGAAATCCCTTTGTAACAGACGAGTTTCCGTATGAAATCCTGATACTTTGAAAGAGATTGTCCGTTTTGTACACGAAGTGCATCCAGTTTTTGCCGTAACCCTCTCAACTTTCTTGCACATGCTATGTGGATGAAATGATGATACCATGCCAACTTTCAACCTTTT
>NW_025311291.1:0-600 GCF_018294505.1 Triticum aestivum
AGAGTTGAACTAGCTCTATAGTCTAGTTCAAATAATATTACACTGGAGTTGAACTAGCTCTATAAGCTTCCACAAATAATTTTACACTAGAGTTCAACTAGCTCTATAAGCTTGCTCAAATAATTTTACACTAGAGTTCAACTAGCTCTATAAGCTAGTTCAAATAATTTTACACTAGAGTTGAACTAGCTCTATAGCCTAGTTCAAATAATTTTACACTAGAGTTGAAATAGCTCTATAAGCTAGTTCAAATAATTTTACACTAGAGTTGAACTAGCTCTATAGCCTAGTACAAATAATTTTACACTAGAGTTGAACTAGCTCTATAAGCTTGTACAAATAATTTTACACTAGAGTTGAACTAGCTTTATAAGCTAGCTCAAATAATTTTACACTAGAGTTGAACTAGCTCTATAGTCTAGTACAAATAATTTTACATTAGAGTTGAACTAGCTCTATAAGCTAGTTCAAATAATTTTACACTAGAGTTGAACTAGCTCTATAAGCTAGTTCAAATAATTTTACACTAGAGTTGAACTAGCTCCATAAGCTAGTTCAAATAATTTTACACTAGAGTTGAACTAGCTCTATAAGCTAGTT
>NW_025311292.1:0-600 GCF_018294505.1 Triticum aestivum
TGATGACCGAAACGTAAGCGCACCTTGGTGTTTGACAACCATGGATATCACTTCGGGACCCCAAAACAATGTGTGATAGTCCATGAAACGGGCCAGAATCAGCCAAAACTATGAGTATTGATGACCGACACGTAAAGGCACCTCGGCGTTCATTAATCGAGGAAATCACTCCGGGGCCCCCAAAATGGTGAGTAATAGCCCATGAAACGGGCCAGAATCGGCCAAAACTATGAGTGTTGATGACCGACACGTAAACGCACCCTGGGGTTCCTTAATCGTGGAAATCACTTCGGGACCCCAAAACAGTGAGTAATAGTCCACAAAACAGGACATAATCGGCCAAAGCTGCGAGTGTTGATGACTGACACGTAAACGCATCCAGGTGTTCGTTAATCATGGAAATCACTTTGGGACCACAATACAGTGAGTTATAGTCCATGAAACGGCCAGAATTGGCCAAAACTATGAGTGATGATGACCGACACGTAAGCGCACCTTGGTGTTTGACAACCATGGATATCACTTCGGGACCCCAAAACAATGTGTGATAGTCCATGAAACGGGCCAGAATCAGCCAAAACTATGAGTGTTGATGATCGA
>NW_025311293.1:0-600 GCF_018294505.1 Triticum aestivum
ATGCACCATTCAAAGCCACATCATCATTTTTCAATCCTTTCTGACTTCATTTGTTATTTTTCATGCATTTACTAATTAGTTCGAGCTATAAGACCCTAAAATTGAAAAGCATTTCAAATGAACTCTGAAAAGGTTGAAAGTTGGCATGGTATCATCATTTCATCCACATAGCATGTGCAAGAAAGTTGAGATGGTTACGGCAAAAACTGGATGCACTTCATGTACAAAATGGATAATCTCTTTCAAAGTATCAGGATTTCATACGGAAACTCGTATGTTACAAAGGGATTTCATTTTTTAAAACTTATTTGAACTCCTGACTTTTTGTGTGTTCAAAATGCACCATTCAACGCCACATCATCATTTTTCAATCCTTTCTGACTTCATTTGTTATTTTTCATGCATTTACTAATTATTTTGAGCTATAAGACCATAAAATTGAAAAGCATTTCAAATGAACTCTGAAAAGGTTGAAAGTTGGCATGGTATCATCATTTCATCCACATAGCATGTGCAAGAAATTGAGAGGGTTACGGCAAAAACTGGATGCACTTCGTGTACAAAACGGAAAATCTCTTTCAAAGTATCAGGATTTCATAC
>NW_025311294.1:0-600 GCF_018294505.1 Triticum aestivum
TGCGAATTT
Organism: Triticum aestivum; assembly: GCF_018294505.1. NCBI lineage: Eukaryota > Viridiplantae > Streptophyta > Magnoliopsida > Poales > Poaceae > Triticum > Triticum aestivum. The sequence goes on from NW_025311294.1 coordinate 10, forward strand.
TCCACATGGCACAGCCGGGCAGTCTGGGCCCTTGCCATAAGTCCACGAGACGGGGCGACAGGGTCACATTATCGTGACTCTCTGATCATCTCCGCGAGCCCCCAATGCACTAACAGGTTTGGGTATTTGTTCTGAGTTGGCCTCTGCCCTTTACGCACTAACCACCACGCGAGAATAGATATGGGCCTCAACATCGCAGTATCAGCCAAAGCTTTGTCAAACGTCCAGTTCAGCAGTGCGGCACGGTCGGATCGTGCTGGCCATCTGAGGCGGTGCTGGTATTCACCCTGCGCGTAACGACCTGGAGTGCTGCGGGCGATGGGCCCAAGACCCCGGAGTGCTTAGGATGTAGACCAGCGGGGACCTCTCTGTTGAGCCTAGGTAGGGCTGCGATGTGTTGATCTTCCGAGGCTGGGCATTGACCCCAGAAAGGTGTGTTCGGCCAGAGTGATCGAGCGTGTTGGGTAACGTGGTGCACCCCTGCAGGGAAGATATATATTTGAATAACGTGTCCATGGTAATGGACGTTCAGACTTATATCCTGATCTTATATAACTAGAAATGGATACTTGAGACATGTGATGGATTTTT
>NW_025311295.1:0-600 GCF_018294505.1 Triticum aestivum
GGAGTTGTAATAAGTTATTAAAATTTTGAATAGCCGGTGTAACAGATGAGTTTTCATCCGAAACCCTGATACTTCGAAAGAGAGTATCCAGTTTGTCACGAAGTGCATCCAGTTTTTGCCGTAACCATCTCTACTTTTTTGCACATGCCATGTGGGTGAAATGATGACACCATGCCAAGTTTCAACCTTTTGAGAGTTCCTTTGTAGTGCTTTTCAATTTCAGGGTCATTTAGCTTAAAACAAATCAGTAAATGCATGAAAAATATCAAATTATGTCAGAAAGGGTTGAAAGTTGACGATGTGGCTTTGAATGGTGCATAATGAACGCAAAAAGTCCGAAGTTGTAACAAGTTATTAAAATTTTGAATAGCCGGTGTAACGGATGAGTTTTCGTCCGAAACCCTGATATTTCGAAAGAGAGTGTCCAGTTTCTACACGAAGTGCATCTAGTTTTTGTCGTAACCATCTCTACTTTTTTGCACATGCCATGTGGGTGAAATGATGATACCATAAAAAGTTTCGACCTTTTAAGAGTTCATTGGTAGTGCTTTTCAATTTCAGGGTCATTTAGCTCAAAACAAATCAGTAAATGCATCAAAA
>NW_025311296.1:0-600 GCF_018294505.1 Triticum aestivum
GGCACTTCAATGTTTTTTAAACTTATTTGAACTCCGGACTTCTTTTGTGTTCAGTATGCAGCATTCAAAGCGACATCATCAATTTCCAACATGTTTTGACATCATTTGTTGTTTTTCGGTCATTTACCTAATTGTTTAGAGAGCTAAATGACCGTGAAATTGAAAATCACTACAAAATGAACTATGAAAATGTTGAAATTTGGCATGGCATCATCATTTCACCCGCATAGCATGTGCGAAAGAGTAGAGAGGGTCACGGCAAAAACTGGAAGCACTTTGTGTTTAAATTGGACAAACTCTTTTAGAGTAAAAGGGTTTCGGACGAGAACTCATCTGTTACACGGGCACTTCAATGTTTTTTAAACTTATTTGAACTCCGGACTTCTTTTGTGTTCAGTATGCAGCATTCAAAGCGACGTCATCAATTTCCAACATGTTCTGACATCATTTGTTGTTTTTCGGTCATTTACCTAATTGTTGAGAGAGCTAAATGACCGTGAAATTGAAAATCATTACAAAATGAACTCTGAAAATATTGAAACTTGGCATGGTATAATCATTTCACCCGCATAGCATGTGCGAAAGGGTAGAGAGGGTCAC
>NW_025311297.1:0-600 GCF_018294505.1 Triticum aestivum
ATACCTAGAGTCAGAATTCCCGGAATAAAGAAAATGTGATCACTCATGCCAACTGTAAGACTTGAATCCAGAGTGTGCAAGTTCCATCACAAGAAACTTAGCCATCTACGCTAAGCTCTTGCAGCCTGCCTTTTTTGCTCTTGTGGGTGGCTAGAAACTGCCCATATCATGTTCATTCTCTATTATATCCAATTTACTTATTGACATACTTATATTTACAAACCCAACTGCTGTGACTTATGTGCGCGACTACTCCTTCGTCACAGTTTAGAAGGCGCACTTCAGCGTTCATGCATTTTCAGAATAGGAGAGCATTAAGGCGTGTGGGAAATCAATGCTGAGTTAATCAGGCCGTTTTGAGATGCGTAGGCTGCATCACATGCATGCGGCCCCTTTCCTCCACCATTGCATTCACTAGGATTGCGCGTTTACTGGCTGTGGGGCACACTGCACATTAATTTCTCCGCTAATTAGGCATCGTAGTTAACAACCGATGCAATTTTTCAGTGTGTGGTACATCCAACCACTAACCATCTTGGTTCCAGAGATTTTCCAGCGCGCCCTGTAAGCTGTGACGGAGGGAGTAATCAACTTCTCAGC
>NW_025311298.1:0-600 GCF_018294505.1 Triticum aestivum
GAGTGTTGATTAATTTCCGTTCCGGCAAATTTCAGGCGCTCGATATGTCCTTTTTTAGCAAAGGTCATGCCGGATTTTGTCGTGAATTATGGCATGACTTGTGCTAGAATATGTACAAGTTTAATCTTTGAATTATGATTGTAGGAAATGTCGTACTCGGACGAAGACGGTCTCCCGGGGTAGTGTAGCTGGTGCCACGATGATCGAGGTATGTGCGACAGGTTCGTTCGGCTGGACGAAGATCGGCGCTTCAGCATTAAGCTCGGGTAGACCTTCGATTGTGAAATGGTATGCAACAACAACAAGTGTTTTTTTCGTAATTAAGCATGACTTCAACTATTTCAACATCTAATTTTCATATTTTATAATTCGACTAGCTTATCCCATGCCATGCAAGACGCTACGTCAGGGAGAGGATGGGTTTTGAAGACCATGAAAATTTCAAAACAAAGAAAATACACCTAAGGACCCATCATGATATGGATTTTGAAGTAAATCTGTGCAATGCTCAGAGCGTAACCCATTTTGGTTGCCAAAATTGGGAAGCACTTTGCAAAATGTATGGTTTTTATGAGGGTATGATTGTCACCATGGATCTTG
>NW_025311299.1:0-600 GCF_018294505.1 Triticum aestivum
GAAGGAGCTGCGGTATACATACTCGAAAGTAAGTACTACTGGCTAGCTAGTTGCGCGCATCTCCCGTTGATTCTATAGCTATACTTTCATCAATGCCATTTATAATGCTTCATTATCAGATTGATTGACCTCTATTTCTCGTAAAGTGCTTGTGGCAGGAGGAAGGGAATGATTTCTGTGGATACTACGTGTGCGAGTTCATCCACAACGCGACTTTAAAAAACAAGCGGGGCTACTCTAGAAGATAATATGAAGTGCGTAAGCAATAATAATCACAATTTCATTTTATTACACCATCATCTCTGTTGAGTTTCATTCATATATATGTATTAATTAACCCCCTTCTTCAAATTAGACGTGGCAGATGCGGGATGAACTCCTAGAACTAGATCGCATGAAAGCAATTCAAGAGGAATTGGCGGGATTCTTTCTTGAACACGTCATCAGTAAAGCCGGAGAATACCATGTGGAACTTGATTTCAAATGCTAGGGGTTTGTAATTAAGAGATCTTATACATGTATGTAGCCAGTAAAAAACTTGTTGTTCGACCAATCTCTCGGAGAAGGAGAGGTCGATCGATCTTCTCTCGGTATGCATGA
>NW_025311300.1:0-600 GCF_018294505.1 Triticum aestivum
ATGTCATCTAAACCGGCGACTAAACGCCGGCGGTAAGCAGACGCGGTGGCGCTCCTCGTCTGGCCATCTCCGGCCACGAGAGGTTGCGCGGCTGGTGGCGTTCGAGAGCGGCTGCATCGGCGCTTCGGGTGGTGGTCGTGGCAAGTGCGGGGTGGGACTATGGTGTCGGCAGCGGCGAGCGAAGCGGCGGCCGGAGCTCGGCTCCGAGCGAGCGCGGCGTTGCAATGCACAAGGGAGCAGGCTAGGCGAGCGAAGGGCACCGGGAGGAGGCCCTCACTCGCGCGCATCCAACGGTTGCCGTGGGGATGCCAGGGACGGTGTGTAGCGGCGGCGGCGGCGAGCATATGCGGCGGTGGAGCTTCGGCGTCCCTGCAACTACGGCCTAGAGGACGCGGAGAGGCCGGGGAAGAGGGGGAGTCGAAGCGGGCGCTCACAGCGGTGAAGGGGAGCAACTCGGTGTAGCCGGGGACACGCTGAGGCCGCAAATTGATCGGAGGGGGCCGTCGGATCCGGAGGTTGAAGACGACGGTTGACAGCGATGCAGGGCCTCCCGGCGTCCCGTAGCTCGATTGGGAGGACGAGGAGGTTTCTTCGGTGCTT
>NW_025311301.1:0-600 GCF_018294505.1 Triticum aestivum
AAAATAAATAATGCAGAAAACAAAAGAAAAAAACTTGAAAATAAATAAATATAGCAACAATAAGTAAAGAAAACAAAAAAACAAAAAAATGCCTCCTACTGGGCCCCCACGGCCTGAATACGACTAGAAACCCTACTATGGGCCAGGATTCAGGCCCGCAGTAGGCCCAGAAGGCCCATCAGGCAAAGCAATAGCAAGTAGGCCCGAAAGCCTGCGGTGGAGAGGAGCTCGAGAGGGGTGCGGCAGTGGGGCTTATAAACCACTGCGCGCCCCTCTCGACTAGCGAGGTGGGACTAAACTTTGGCCCCGAGGCGGGCAGCACAGAGGCCTTTGGTCCCGGTTGGTGGCACCAACCGGGACTAAAGGGGGGGGGGCATTAGTCCCGGTGGGTGCCACCAACCGGGACCAATGGCCGCCGGTTCCTGCCCTTTGGGCTGCCGAAAAAGAGGCCTTTGGTCGGGTTGGTGGCACCAACCGGGACTAAAGGGGGCATTAGTCCCGGTTGGAGTCACGAACCAGGACCAATGCCCTTCGTATATATACAGCACTTAGCAGTTTTCGCCAAAATCCATCTGTTTCTTCTCGCCCCGACGCCTTCTG
>NW_025311302.1:0-600 GCF_018294505.1 Triticum aestivum
GAAGTGCCCCTAGCCGGACCCCCAGGGGAGGCCAGCGCCATCACCACCGGCCGCGGCGGGACCGACGCGCTCGCACGGGCCGCTGGGGGGCTCGCCGGCGCCACCGCAGGTGGTTTGCGGCCCGCCGTCTTCTTCTGGAGCTTCAACCCGCCCTCGCCGAGGCCGATCAACACCTTGGGAGAGCTTGCCGCGGCCCGAGGCTCGCCCGGCATCGCAGCCACCGGGGAGACCAGCGTCGAGCGACCCTCCGAGTCACAGGATGGCGAGACTCCCTTGTCGATGTCGAGGCCCATGGTCATGTTGGATCCGTACTGGTTGAAACCCATCTCATTGCTGCCCACCACCACTTGGCACTCCTTCTGGTCCTGAGCCGCGCCCGCCGCCGGAGGCGCGGCCTGCACGTCCCTGTCCTTGAGACCAAGTTTGTCCCATGTTGCCGTGTCGATGGAGTCATCCCCCATGCTAATGTCGTGGTCCTTGTCCTTGTCTTCCTGGCCCTTGTCGTGATTGGTTGGCGGAGGGGGAGGGGGAGCGGGAGTCGCACCCTGCAGAGCGCCCGCCTCGGCCTCCAGGCGGAAGGTGAATCCCTCATTGTTGAAC
>NW_025311303.1:0-600 GCF_018294505.1 Triticum aestivum
GGCATTCTTCTTGTTTATTCTCGACAATTCCTTAGCTGATTCTGAATCCTTGAATTTCAAGAAATCGTCCGAATGAGCATGTTGGTTCTCTAGTGTTCCCTCGAATACTGGAGTCTTCCTTCCTCCCTTGATGTACTTGTCCCATTCACGATTCTTGTGGTTCTTGAATGCAACCGCCATCTTCTAAGAGCAGCGTCCTTGACTTTCTGCACATCTGTTTCTGTGAAATGATCTGGTAGGGTGAAATGTTCCATGAAAGTATCCCAAAGCAGATCTTTTTGATTCTTGTCAACAAAAGTAACATCTGGACGTGGAGCAGCGTCCTCTTTGCCTTTTTGTCTTTTGTCTTTTGCTGGCTCTCTCCAATCTTGAAGGGAGATCGGGAGTTGGTCCTTCACAAGAACTCCGCACTGACGAATGAACTTGTCTGCAATCTTCTTAGGCGCTAATGGTTCGCCATTAGGTCTGACTGCCTCGATATTGTACTTTACGCCCTCCTTCAACTTTTTGTTCGGGCCTCGTTTCGTCCTTTTGCCTGAAGATTTGCTCGATCCGGATGGCTGAAAGAACAAAGATCGATTCGTTAATATATCTTCAAGT
>NW_025311304.1:0-600 GCF_018294505.1 Triticum aestivum
AGTTCATCGAAAACGGAGTTCACTCGCATCTTCTATGACGTATTCGATGTTGGAGGTTATGCCGGTTCTTCTCGGTTGGAGGTTTCACTCCTCTATTTGTTGGCATACCTCCCCTGCCTCTTCTTACTATATTATCGGTTCTTGTTTGGTTCTTCTCTTTGTGAGTTTTGGAGCTTATAGTCATCTTTGTGATGAGCTCGAGTTCATCGAAAACGGAGTTCACTCGCATCTTCTATGATGTATTCGACGTTGGAGGTTATGCCGGTTCTTCTCGGTTGGTGGTTTCACTCCTCTATTTGTTGGCATACCTCCCTTGCCTCTTCTTACTATATTATTGGTTCTTGTTTGGTTCTTCTCTTTGTGAGTTTTGGAGCTTATGGTCATCTTGGTGACAAGCTCGACTTCATCAAAAACGGAGTTCAGTCGCATCTTCTATGATGTTTTTGATGTTGGAGGTTATGCCGGTTCTTCTCGGTTGGAGGTTTCACTCCTCTATTTGTTGGCATACCTCCCCTGCCTCTTCTTACTATATTATCGGTTCTTGTTTGGTTCTTCTCTTTGTGAGTTTTGAAGCTTATGATCATCTTGGGGACAAGCTCG
>NW_025311305.1:0-600 GCF_018294505.1 Triticum aestivum
GTTTACGTGTCGGTCATCAACACTCATATATTTGGCCGAATCATGTTCGTTTATGTGTTTGTCGTCAACACTCACAGTTTTGGCCAATTCTGACATGTTTCGTGGACTATTACTCACGGTTTTGGGGTCCCGAAGTGATTTCCATTGTTGTTGAACTCCAAGGTGTGCTTACGTGTTGGTCATCAACACTCGCAGTTTTGGCCGATTCTGGCCCGTTTCATGGACTATTACTGACCGTTTTGGGGTCCCAAAGCGATTTCCATGGTTGTCGAATTCCAAGGTGCGCTTACATGTCGGTCATCAACAATCACTGTTTGGGCCGATTCTGGCCCGTTTCTTGGACTATTACTCTATTTTGGGGTCTCAGAGTCATTTCCATGATTGACGAACCCTTGGTGCGTTTACGTGTCGGTGATCAACACTCACATATTCGGCCGAATCGTGTCCGTTTCGTGCACTATGACTCAATGTTTTGGAGACCCAGAGGGATTTCCACGATCGATGAACCCCGGGGTTCGTTTATGTGTCCGTCGTCAACACTGAGAGTTTTGGCCAATTCTGACGGGTTTCGTGGACTATTACTCACCGTTTTGGGGTCCC
>NW_025311306.1:0-600 GCF_018294505.1 Triticum aestivum
ACCATGCCAAGTTCGAACATTTTCAGAGTTCATTTTGTAGTGATTTTCAATTTCACCGTCATTTAGCTCGCTAAACAAATCGGTAAATGACTGAAAAACAGCAAATGATGTCAGAACGTGTTGGAAATTGTTGACGTCGCTTTGAATGGTGTGTACGGAACGCAAAAAAGTCTGGAGTTGTAATAAGTTTAAAAAATGAAGTGCCCATGTAACAGTTGAGTTCTCGTCAGAAACCCTGATACTTCGAAAGAGATTGTCCAGTTTGTACACGAGGTGCGTCCAGTTTTCGCCGTGACCCTCACTACTCTTTTTCACATGCTATGTGGGCGAACTGATGATACCATGCCAAGTTCCAACATTTTCAGAGTTCATTTTGTAGTGATTTTCAATTTCACCGTTATTTAGCTCCCTAAACAAATCGGTAAATGACTGAAAAATGGCAAATGAAGTCAAAACATGTTGGAAATTGATGACGTCACTTTGAATGATGCATACTGAACGCAAAAATAGGCTGGAGTTCAAATAAGTTTAAAAAACATTGAAGTGCCCGTGTAACGGATGAGTTCTCGTCCGAAACCCAGATACTCGGAAAGAGATTGT
>NW_025311307.1:0-600 GCF_018294505.1 Triticum aestivum
TAAGGCAGAAACTGGATGCACTTCGTGTACAAAACAGACAATCTCATTCGAAGTATCAGGGTTTCATACAGAAACTCGTCTGTTACAAAGGGATTTCATTTTCTTGAACTTATCTGAACTCCATAGTTTTTCTGTGTAAAAAATGCACCATTCAAACGCACATCATCAATTTTCAACCCTTTCTGTCTTCATTTGTTATTTTTCATGCATTTACTGAGTTTTTTGAGCTATAAGACCCTGAAATTGAAAAGCACTACAAATGAACTCTAAAAAGGTTGAAAGTTGGCATGGTGTCATCATTTCACCCACATAGCATGTGCAAGAAAGTAGAGAGCTTACGGATAAAACTGGATGCACTTCGTGTACAAAACGGACAATCTCATTCGAAGTATCAGGGTTTCACACGGAATCTCGTCTGTTCCAAAGGGATTTCATTTTTTCGATCTTATTTGAACTCCATAGTTTTTCCGTGTTCAAAATGCACCATTCAAAGCCACATCTTCAATTTTCAACCCTTTCTGACTTCATTTGTTATTTTTCATGCATTTACTGATTTTTTTGAGCTATAAGACCCTGAAATTGAAAAGCACTACAAATGAA
>NW_025311308.1:0-600 GCF_018294505.1 Triticum aestivum
TCAATTTCACCGTCATTTAGCTCTCTAAACAAATCGGTAAATGACTGAAAAATAGCAAATGATGTCAGAACGAGTTGGAAATTGATGATGTCGCTTTGAATGATGCATACTGAACGCAAAAATAGGCTGGAGTTCAAAGAAGTTTAAAAACCTTGAAGTGCCCGTGTAACAGATGAGTTCTCGTCCGAAACCCTGAGACTCTGAAAGAGATTGTCCAGTTTGTACACGAGGTGCGTCCAGGTTTCGTCGTGACCCTCTCTACTCTTTTGCACATGCTATGCGGGTGAACTGATGATACCATGCCAAGTTCCGACATATTGAGAGTTCATTTTGTAGTGATTTTCAATTTCACCGTCATTTAGCTCTCTAAACAAATCGGTAAATGACTGAAAACAGCAAATGATGTCGGAACGTGTTGGAAATTGATGACGTCGCTTTGAATGATTCATACTGAATGCAACAATAGGCTGGAGTTCAAATAAGTTTACAAAACATTGAAGTTCCCATGTAACAGATGAGTTCTCGTCCGAAACCCTGATACTCCAAAAGAGATTGTCCAGTTTGTACACGAGGTGCGTCCAGGTTTCGTCGTGACCCTCT
>NW_025311309.1:0-600 GCF_018294505.1 Triticum aestivum
GCTCTCTTCTTCCCCACGCCCGACGCGCTCGCCGCCGTTCCCGTCGTTCACACGGCCACCGTGCCCCAATCGCCACCTCGCCGTGTCATACGCCGTCGCCGCCCTCGACTACACCACCTCCGCCTCTCCGTTGAAGCTCGGAGCCACTACAACGGCCTCCCCGAGCTCGTCTTCAACTTCGGACGCCGGCGACCCCCTTCTTCCCCGGCGCCGACCTGCTGCTCCTAAGCTCTCACCGGCCTCCGTGTGCCGCGCGGTGAGCCTCTCCCCCCTCCTCCCCTGTCCTTTCTCTCTCGCGCGCCCCCTAGCTTCTTCCCCGCGCGCGCCCGAACGCCGCGCCGCGGAGCTCGCCGCCGGCGGGTCTCCGGTGACCTTTTGGTCACGGGCTCAAGCCCGCAGCACTCCCCACCGCACGTAGATGCTCCCCAGCTCCTCCGCTTGCCCGATCTCGCGCCGAACCAACGTTGTCGTTGCTCGCCCGAAGCACCTCGCCGCCGGCGAGCTCGAAGCGCTCGCCCCCGCCCGCTCCAGCCCCTTCGGCCACCACCGTTGGACGCGCGGCGCCGAGCCGCGTCGAACGCGCCCCGCCACGACCCCGCA
>NW_025311310.1:0-600 GCF_018294505.1 Triticum aestivum
TCTTTTCCTCTCCTCTTCTTCTTTCTTTCCTCTTCTTATTTTCTTCTTTCCTATCCTTCTTTTTCTAAAATTGTAATTTTTGCATATATAAAACTTTTCTAAAATTGTAACTTTCTATATAAAACTTTCCTATCGGGAGGGGGAGAAGATCGAAGAAAAAAAAGAAGAAAAAAAAGAGGAGAAGAAGAAAGGAATAGAGGACAAGAAGAAAAAATAGAAAAATTCTATTTTTTCTTCTTCTCCTCTATTCCTTTCTTCTTCTCCTCTTCCTTTTCTTCCTCTCCTCGTCTTCTCCTTCTTTCTCTACTTATTTTCCTTTTCCTTATTTTACTTTTTCCTCTCCACTAACATAAAATGCACTAACCTAAAATGCAACAAACATAAAATGCACTAAAGAGGCTCAACTAACCTAAAATCAGTGATAAAATGCACTAACCTAAAATTGATATCTACTAACAACTTACAAAATTAATATATGTATAAAAAATGCATATATGAAAAAAACATCACCATATCATCAACAGAAAAAAACATCATCATATCATCAACAGAAAAAAACATCATCATATCATCATATCATCAACATCATCAACCTAAAGG
>NW_025311311.1:0-600 GCF_018294505.1 Triticum aestivum
TTCTGGCCCGTTTCATGGACTATTACTCACCGTTTTGGGGTCAACCCCGGGTGCGTTTACGTGTCGGTCATCAACACTCGCAGTTTTTGTCGATTCTGGTCTATTTCGTGCACTATTACTTACGATTTTGGGGTCCAAGAGCGATTTCCATGATTGATGAACCACGGGGTGCGTTTACATGTCCGTCGTCAACACTCACAGTTTTGGCCAATTCTGACCCCTTTCGTGGACTATTACTCACCGTTTTGGGGTCCCGAAACAATTTCCATAGTTGTTGAACGCCAAGGAGCGCTTACGTGTCGGTCATCAACACTCACATTTCGTGGTCCCGTTTCGTGGACTATTGCACACTTTTTGGGGGTCCTGAAGTGATTTCCAAGATTGACGAACCCTGGGGTGCGTTTATGTCCCGTTTCGTGGACTATTACTCATTGTTTTGGGGTCCTGAAGTGATTTGCACGATTGACGAACGCCGGGGCGCGTTTATGTGTCGGTCATCAACACTCACAATTTTGGCCGATCCTGGTATGTTTCGTGCACTATTACTCACCGTTTTAGGGTGCGAGAGCGATTTCCACGATTGACGATCCCCGGGGTGCG
>NW_025311312.1:0-600 GCF_018294505.1 Triticum aestivum
GCACTTCAATGTTTTTCAAACTTTTTTGAACTCCAGCCTATTTTTGCGTTCACTATGCATCATTCAAAGCGACGTCATCAATTTCCAACACGTTCTGACATTAATTACTGTTTTTCAGTCATTTACCAATTTGTTTAGAGAGCTAAATGACGGTGAAATCGAAAATCACTACAACACGAAATCTGAAAATGTTGGAACTTGGCATGTTATCATCATTTCACCCGCATAGCATGTGCAAAAGAGTAGAGAGGGTCACGGCAAAAACTGGACGCACCTCGTGTACAAACTGGACAATCTCTTTCGGAGTATCAGGGTTTCGGACGAGAACCCATCTGTTACACGGGCACTTCAATGTTTTTTAAACTTTTTTGAACTCCAGCCTATTTTGCGTTTAGTATGCATCATTCAAAGTGACGTCATCAATTTCCAACACGTTCTGACATCATTTGCTGTTTTCCAGTCATTTACCGATTTGTTTAGAGAGCTAAATGACGGTGAAATTGAAAATCACTACAAAATGAACTCTGAAAATGTTGGAACTTGGCATGGTATCATCATTTCACCCGCATAGCATGTGCAAAAGAGTAGAGAGGGTGACGG
>NW_025311313.1:0-599 GCF_018294505.1 Triticum aestivum
ATCAACACTTGCGGTTTTTATCGATTCTGACCCATTTTATGGACTATTACTCACCGTTTTGGGGCCCCAAAGAGATTTCCATAGTTGTTGAACCCCAAGGTGCGATTACGTGTCGGTCAAAACACTCACAGTTTTGGCCGATTCTGGCAGTTTCATGGACTATTACTCACTGTTTTGGGGACCCAGAGTTATTTCCAGGATTAACGAATCCCGGGGTGCGTTTACGTTTTGGTCATCAACAATTACGGTTTTGGCCGATTCTGACCCATTTCGTGGACTATTACTCACCGGTTTTGCGCCCCAAAGCGATTTCCATAGTTGTTGAATCCCAAGGTGCGCTTACGTTTTGGTCATCAGCACTCACAGTTTTGGCCGATTCTGGCCCGTTTCCTGGACTATTACTCACTGTTTTGGGGTCCCGGAGTGATTTACACGATTAACGAACCCTGGGGTGCGTTTACGTTTTGGTCATCAACACTCGCGGTTTTGGCAGATTCTGAGCCGTTTCGTGTACTATTACTCACCATTTTTGGGCCCCAAACAAATTTCCATAGTTGTTGAACCCCAAGGCGCGCTTACGTGTAGGTCATCAACACTCA
>NW_025311314.1:0-599 GCF_018294505.1 Triticum aestivum
AGAAAGTTGAGAAGGTTACGGCAAAAACTGGATGGACTTCGTGTGCAAAACAGACAATCTCTTTCAAAGTATGAGGATTTCATACGGAAACTCGTCTGTTACAAAGGGATTTCATCTTTTTAAACTTATTTGAACTCCTGACTTTTTGTGTGTTCAAAATGCACCATTCAAAGCCACATCATGATTTTTCAATCCTTTCTGACTTCATTTGTTATTTTTCATGCATTTACTAATCATTTTGAGCTATAAGACCCTAAAATTGAAAAGCATTTCAAATGAACTCTGAAAAGGTTGGAAGTTGGCATGGAATCATCATTTCATCCACATAGCATGTGCAAGAAAGTTGAGAGGGTTACGGCAGAAACTGGATGCACTTCGTGTACAAAACGGACAATCTCTTTCAAAGTATGAGGATTTCATACGGAAACTCGTCTGTTACAAAGGGATTTCATTTTTTTAAAACTTATTTGAACTCCTGACTTTTTGTGTGTTCAAAATGCACCATTCAAAGCCACATCATCATTTTTCAATCCTTTCTGACTTCATTTGTTATTTTTCATGCATTTACTAATTATTTTGAGCTATAAGACCCTAAAATT
>NW_025311315.1:0-599 GCF_018294505.1 Triticum aestivum
CTGGGCGCGTTCGACGCGGCTCGGCGCCGCGCGTCCAACGGTGGTGGCCGGAGTGGCTGGAACGGGCGGGGGCGAGCGCTTCGAGCTCGCCGGCGGCGAGGTGCTTCGGGCTGGGGCGGGTGCGGCGTTAGAGCGCGCGAGCGGCCGAACTAACTAGCTAGGCGGGTGCGGCACGATGCGGTCGAGCTAACGGGCCTACGCCCATGACCAATTGGTCACCGGAGACCCGCTGGCGACGAGCTCCGCGGCGCTGCGTTCGGGCGCGCGTGGGGAAGCAGCTAGGGGGCGCGCGAGAGCGAAAGGACAGGGGAGGAGGGGGGAGAAGCTCACGGCGAGGCTGTAGGGGGACGGCAGTGTGCTCGGGGAGGCTCGTCGGATGCGAAACGGGGCGGCGATCGACGGCGGGCCGTGCGGGGAAGAAGAGCTCGGGGAGGTCGTTGCAGGGGCTCCGGTCTCCAACGGGCTGCACCAGACGAAGCAGCGGGCGACGGCGGTCCTTGGAGACACCTTGGGGCGGCGAGGTGGGTACGGTGGCCCTGTGAACGACGGTGAACGGCGGCGACCGCGTCGGGAGTGGGGAAGGAAGGAGCGGCGCGGAT
>NW_025311316.1:0-599 GCF_018294505.1 Triticum aestivum
GAGCTATAAGACCGTAAAATTGAAAAGCATTTCAAATGAACTCTGAAAAGGTTTAAAATTGGCATGGTATCATCATTTCATCCGCATAGGATGTGCAAGAAAGTTGAGAGGGTTACGGCAAAAACTTGATGCACTTCGTGTACAAAACGGACAATCTCTTTCAAAGTATCAGGATTTCATACGGAAACTCGTCTGTTACAAAGGGATTTCATTTTTTTTAAACTTATTTGAACTCCTGACTTTTTGTGTGTTCAAAATGCACCATTCAAAGCCACATCATCATTTTTCACTCCTTTCTGACTTCATTTGTTATTTTTCATGCATTTACTAATTATTTTGAGCTAAAAGACCCGAAAATTGAAAAGCATTTCAAATGAACTCTGAAAAGGTTGAAAGTTGGCATGGTATCATCATTTCATGCACATAGCATGTGCAAGAAAGTTGAGAGGATTACGGCAAAAACTGGATGCACTTCGTGTACAAAACGGATAATCTATTTCAAAGTATCAGGATTTCATACGGAAACTCGTCTGTTACAAAGGGATTTCATTTTTTAAAACTTATTTGAACTCCTGACTTTTTGTGTGTTCAAAATGCAC
>NW_025311317.1:0-599 GCF_018294505.1 Triticum aestivum
AACTCCCGACTTTTTGTGTGTTCAAAATGCACCATTCAAAGCCACATCATCATTTTTCAATCCTTTTTGACTTATTTGTTATTTTTCATGCATTTACTAATTATTTTGAGCAATAAGACCCTAAAATTGAAAAGCATTTCAAATGAACTCTGAAAAGGTTGAAAGTTGGCATGGTATTATCATTTCATCCACATAGCATGTGCAAGAAAGTTGAGAGGGTTACGACAAAATTTGGATGCACTTCGTGTACAAAACGGACAATGTCTTTCAAAGTATCAGGATTTCATACGGAAACACGTCTGTTACAAAGGGATTTCATTTTTTGAAACTTATTTGAACTCCTGACTATTTGTGTGTTCAAAATGCACCATTCAAAGCCACATCATCATTTTTCAATCCTTTCTGACTTCATTTGTTATTTTTCATGCATTTACTAATTATTTTGAGCTATAAGACCCTAAAATTGAAAAGCATTACAGATGAACTCTGAAAAGGTTGAAAGTTGGCATGGGATGAACATTTCATCCACATAGCATGTGCAAGAGAGTTGAGAGGGTAACGGCAAAAACTGGATGCACTTCGTGTACAAAACGGACAAT
>NW_025311318.1:0-599 GCF_018294505.1 Triticum aestivum
AAAGAGATTGTCCAGTTCGTACACGAGGTGCGTCCAGTTTTCGCCGTGACCCTCTCTACTCTTTTGCACATGCTATGCGGGTGAAATGATGATACCATGTCAAGTTCCAACATTTTTAGAGTTCATTTTGTAGTGATTTTCAATTTCACCGTCATTTAGCTCTCTAAACAAATCGGTAAATGACTGAAAAACAGCAAATGATGTCAGAACGCGTTGGAAATTGATGACGTCGCTTTGAATGATGCATACTGAATGCAAAAATAGGCTGGAGTTCAAAAAACTTTAAAAAACATTGAAGTGCCCGTGTAACAGATGAGTTCTCGTCCGAAACCCTGATACTCCGAAAGAGATTGTCCAGTTTGTACACGAGGTGCGCCTAGTTTTCGCCGTGACCCTCTCTACTCTTTTGCACATGCTATGCGGGTGAAATGATGATACCATGTCAAGTTCCAACATTATCAGAGTTCATTTTGTAGTGATTTTCAATTTCACCGTCATTTAGCTCTCTAAACAAATCGGTAAATGACTGAAAAACAGCAAATGATGTCAGAACGTGTTGGAAATTGATGACGTCGCTTTGAATGATGCATGCTGAACGC
>NW_025311319.1:0-599 GCF_018294505.1 Triticum aestivum
CGGCGCCTGACACCGCCATCTCCTCCGACCCTCCGAACCCGTCTACTGCTCCCTAGGCTGCCTTCTGGCTTTATTTTATCTGCTCTAGAAAGTCTTTAAGGAACTTGTTAATTTGCACAATTCCACCCTCGGGGTGTATTTTGAACTTCTGTCTGAAGATTCGGCCAATGGGCCTATGCTATGTAAATATTAATCCGAGTTCTATCTTTCCTTGCTCATTGCTCCTTTGGCTTTTTTCCTTTGCCGCCTTCCCCTAGTTGCCGCTTTGTCAGCCGGATAACCGCTCTGCGGACTGCCGCTGGACCAAATGCCTGGCTACCTTGGGGAAAGCAAGTACTTGCCTTCCATTGGAGTTTATTTAACAAGTTGGATAGAAAGCGGCAAGCCGAATACTCGCGAGTCGGCTTGTGAAAGGGGACTGGAAGCCGGCTTAGGCTATGTTAATGTTTTAGGTCCTTAGCCATTTTTTGTGTGAACGCCCATTCATCCTTACTCCTGCCTACCAAACAGTCGCTCTGCGAGCTGCGGCTTCTGGCAGGAGACGGTTTAGGCGCCGCACACTACTTGTCCGACTTTAGGAAACATTTCATAGCGCCAGA
>NW_025311320.1:0-599 GCF_018294505.1 Triticum aestivum
AAAACATTGAAGTGCCCGTGTAACAGATGAGTTCTCGTCCGAAACCCTGATACTCCGAAAGAGTTTGTCCAATTTGTACGTGACGTGCGTCAAGTTTTTGCCGTGACCCCCTCTACTCTTTCGCACATGCTATGCGGGTGAAATGATGATACCATGCCAAGTTTCAACATTTTCAGAATTCATTTTGTAGTGATTTTCAATTTCACGGTCATTTAGCTCTCTAAACAATTGGGTAAATGACCGAAAAACAACAAATGATGTTAGAACATGTTGGAAATTGATGACGTCGCTTTGAATGCTGCATACTGAACACAAAAGAAGTCCAGAGTTCAAATAAGTTTAAAAAACATTGAAGTGCCCGTGTAACAGATGAGTTCTCGTCCGAAACCCTGATACTCCGAAAGAGTTTGTCCAGTTTGTACACGAAGTGCATCCACTTTTTGCCGTGACCCTCTCTACTCTTTTGCACATGCTATGCGGGTGAAATGATGATACCATGCCAAGTTTCAATGTTTTCATAATTCATTTTGTAGTGATTTTCAATTTCACGGTCATTTAGCTCTCTAAACAATTAGGTAAATGACTGAAAAATAACAAAT
>NW_025311321.1:0-599 GCF_018294505.1 Triticum aestivum
ATTGCTAAGGCGCGACGTCCTCGCACGTTCGTAGTCGGATCGTCAAAGTCGACTTCCACCAAAGGGAAATCCATCATCTCATCGAAAGACGTGACACCTTTGCCTCTATCAAGTAGGTATCAGATTTCCAGGTTGCTCGGTGAGATTTTACAGTTTTTCGTAGTTTAGATCGAGTCTGTTCTTCATACCTACAGTCCACGAAAAAAGCCAAAAAAATTAGGGTTAGTTCATCATATCCGAACCAATCTGAGCCTTTGCATAATCTTTTTAGGGTTTTGCTTTGTTGAATTTGCGGTTGCATCGTCGTGTCTAGTTGCTCGTCTTAGAGTCTAGTCTTTTAGAGTTTCGAGTTCTGGTCATAAGTTGTCACGCCGCCGCCGCACCATCATCATCGCCCCTGCCATCTACCACCACCGCTTATCCGCCACCGCTTCGAATCCGTATCCATATACCACCACCGCTGTCATATACCACCACCGCTGCCATCTACCACCATATATCCACCACCAGTCCGAGTTCTTGTCATATTAGGTTTGTTTTCGAGATCCATCTAGATTCCGATTCGTGTTTCCTTGCCGGAGTAGGTTTCGGAAAAAAAA
>NW_025311322.1:0-599 GCF_018294505.1 Triticum aestivum
GCAAGATTTGACGGTATGCTAGCCCCCGGAGGCCGCGGGCCACAGTCGTAGACGTGCGAAGAGCAATCCGCGTAGAGGGAAGTGTTCAGATACTTCTCCATCACAAAAAATTATGAAAAATTACCATCAGTCCTATAGCACATGTGCCCACGTTGTGTAAAAAACTCATGATTTTATCACGCTCCAAGTATTTAATAATATTCACGCTGCATCATTACCGCAGAACGTCTACTACCGTTTCATTGCCGTCCGTGAGGGGGGCCACAACCCGGAGACGCGTGCCGCCTCTTCGGACATGCCACAACACCACCCCGCATGTATGAGGGCCCGGTACGATGCTCCGGTGGCATTGCTACCCCCAGGGCCCCCGTCCCGGCTAACCCTGTAGCGTTTGACCACGGGATCTAGCCCTTTGACTTTGCACGGACGGGCTTTGACCAGTGGACCTCTCCACCCGGTTGTGTTAGGTCGGCCCAGAGGAACACTTTGGAGCAACATCCGGGCCAAACCCACAGCTACATCCACTCCATGTAGACCCGACGCGTCCGTTTCCCCCCTCCAGGTGCCGGCGGCGGCGGCGTCCGTGAGGGGGGGGGCAC
>NW_025311323.1:0-599 GCF_018294505.1 Triticum aestivum
ACATAAGAGTTGAACTAGCTCTATAAGCTAGTTCAAATATTTTTACACTAGAGTTGAACTAGCTCTATAGCCTAGTACAAATAATTTTACACTACAATTGAACTAGCTCTATAAGCTAGTTGAAATTATTTTACACTAGAGTTGAGCTAGCTCTATAAGCTAGTTAAAATAATTTTACAATAGAGTTGACCTAGCTCTATAGCCTAATACAAATGATTGTACAATAGAGTTGAACTAGTTCTATAACCTATTACAAATGATTTTACACTAGAGTTGAACTAGCTCTATAAGCTAGTTAAAATAATTTTGCACTAGAGTTGAACTAGCAATATAGCCTACTACAAATAATTTTACACTAGAGTTGACCTAGTACTGTAAGCTAGTTCAAATAATTTTACACTGGAGTTGAACTAGCTCTATAGCATAGTACAAATAATTTTACACTAGAGTTGAACTAGCTCTATAAGCTAGTTCAAATAATTTTACACTAGAGTTGAACTAGCACTATAGCCTAGTACAAATAATTTATACTAGAGTTGAACTAGCTCTATAGCCTAGTAAAAATAATTTTACACTAGAGTTGAACTAGCTCTATAAGC
>NW_025311324.1:0-599 GCF_018294505.1 Triticum aestivum
TGGTTTCGATGTTCCTTTATGCCAGCTCAATCACACTAATTGTTGAGTTGAGGTATTCTATTGCCTTGACATTTATGTTGGAATTATTATTATGACCCTAGGTGTCTCAGGGGATCATCTAGTGGTCTAGCCATGATTTGTGTCCTAGTGTGATGATTCTGGCCTTTATTCTCGAAAGCATTCCGTGATGCTACTTAGTAGTAGGTATTCTACTCCTGGGTTTTGAACCCGAGATTCACTCTACTTACCTCATGTTGATAGTGTTTGCTAGTTCCTTTAGGATATTAGTAACCTTTGCGATAGTTCTCGAGGTTCGTGGAACATCCTTCTTCCAATTACCATGAACCATTCTTGGCAGGAGTTCTTCTGAACCAAAAGATGACAACAAGAGTGCTCTCGATGAGTTCTCCATGCTATATTGTGACTCTGCCAGCTGAACCTTTCTGCATGGGTTATCCGAAAGAATTATGTTGAACTTGGTTCGACATACTAATCCATGCATCCACAACTCAGAAAGTTATATGTTCCTTTGAGTTGTCCCTCTTTAGTTGTCTACTGACCTTCGTCTATCAATTGATAGTCAAGAGTATGCGTGCGTT
>NW_025311325.1:0-599 GCF_018294505.1 Triticum aestivum
AAAAAAAACTACTGGGCTGGTCTGTGGTAAACATAAAAGAAAAGGTTGTCTAGACATGCGAGAGTGTCCCGCACAGAACAGTTGACACCCTGCTTCCGTCTCAAAAACAAATTAGATAAATTCCACTCCAATTATGGCGATTCATAAAAATGCCACTGCAATTTCCAAACTTTGAAAAATGCCACTGCAATTTTTGCAAACTTTGAAAAACGCAACTGCAGTTTGCAAACTTTGAAAAACGCCACTCCAGACTTCGAAAAATGCCACTAGAAATGGCATGAAATGGCATTTTTCAAAGTTTGGAAATTGCAGTGGCATTTCTCGGATACACCAGATTTGGAGTGGCATTTATCAAATTAAGCAAAACAAAAATAACTGGGCGAGCTGCTGGGTCCTTGGTGTCAGCCGCTCGTTGTGCAATTCTCTCGTTTATTGACTACGTCGACAATGGCATGGGACCCAGATGTCAGAAATCCACTAGCAGGAGCCATTTTTTTATTGGCTTGAAATAAGGAGGCACTTGCTTGCGTACTGCCATGACCATGGCGGGTCCCTGCTGTCATCCTCTTCACGTATAATCATCTCCTGATTGTGTACGC
>NW_025311326.1:0-599 GCF_018294505.1 Triticum aestivum
TCGCCACAACTGCCTCCCTCGCTGTCACCGGAGACGCCCCTGCCTCCCTCGCCACCACTGCCTCCCTCGCCACCACCGGAGCCATCCTCTGTAAGCCCCCACCCCTCCTCTCTCTCTCATGCATAGGTTAGCTAGTTTAATTAGGTTAATTATCTAGGTTAACTAGTTAGGGCTTTGACTGAGAAGTAGTTAGGTTAACTAGTTTAATTAGGTTAATTATCTAGGTTAGTGCAAAAATTTAGTTAGGGCTTTGACAGAGAACTAGTCAGGTTAACTAGTTTAATTAGGTTAATTATCTAGGTAAACTAGATTAACTAACTAGGTTAAATAGGTAGGTTAATTAGGTTCGTTGGATTAACAAGCTAGGTTAGAGGAAAATTTTATTTTAGAGCATTAGGTCAGAAGGGTTATAGAAATGGAGTTCCTTTGCTATTTAATTGGGTTCTGTCCTAGGCAGAGAAGGGTTAGAGATAATAATGTGTGTTTGTGTGAGAGAGAGGAATAGCTAGATCAACATAATTTGGGTTTTGTCCTAGGCAGAGAAGTCTTTAGTGAGGTCATTTTGCAAAGGTTTTTGATTTTTGGAAAGACCACTATTT
>NW_025311327.1:0-599 GCF_018294505.1 Triticum aestivum
ACTCTCCAAGAAGTAACAAATGGTGTGTTGATGATGAACTCCTTGCTCTTGTGCTTCAAATGATAGTCTCCCCAACACTCAACTCTCTCTCACAGGATTTGGATTTGGTGGAAAGAAGATTTGAGTGGAAAGCAACTTGGGGAAGGCTAGAGATCAAGATTCATATGGTAGGAATGGAATATCTTGGTCTCAACACATGAGTAGGTGGTTCTCTCTCAAAAAATGTATACTGGAAGTTGATACGTATCCAACGTATCTATAATTTTTGATTGTTCCATGCTATTATATTACCCCTTTTGGATGTTTATGGGTTTATTTTACACATTTATATCATTTTTTGTACTAACCTACTAACCGGAGACCCATCCCATATTGCTGTTTTTTTGCCTATTTCAGTATTTCGAAGAAAAGGAATATCAAATAGAGTCCAAACGGAATGAAACCTCCGGGAGCGTGATTTTTGGAACGAACGTGATCCGGAGAGCTTGGAGTGCAAGTCAAGAAGCTTTCGAGGGCCCCACGAGATAGGGTGCCGCGCCCCCTGTCTCGTGGGCCCCTCGGGCGGCCACCGACATACTTCTTCCTCCTATATATGCCTA
>NW_025311328.1:0-599 GCF_018294505.1 Triticum aestivum
TAATAGTCCATGAAACTTGCAGAATCGGCCAAAACTGCGAGTGTTGATGACCGACACGTAAACGCACCGCAGGGTTCGTTAATCGTGGAAATCACTCCGGGACCACAAAACAGTGAGTAATAGTCCATGAAACGGGCAAGAATCGGCGAAAACTGCCAGTGTTGATGACCGACACGTAAACTCACCCCAGGGTTCGTTAATCATGGAAATCACTCCGGGACCGCAAAACTGTGAGTAGTAGTACATGAAACAGGCCAGACTCGCCCAAAACTGCCTGTGTTGATGACTGACACGTAAACGCACCCAGGGTTCGTTAATCATGGAAATCACTCCGCGACCCCAAAACAATGAGTAATACTCCATGAAATGGGCCATAATCGGCCAAAACTGCCAATGTTGATGACCAACATATAAGTGCACCTTGGGGTTCAATAACTATGGAAATTGCTTCAGGACCTCAAAACAGTGAGTAATAATCCAAGAAACGGGCCAGAATCGGCCAAAACTGCGAGTGTTGATGACCGACACGTAAACGCACCACAGGGTTCGTTAATCGTGGAAATCACTCCGGGACCACAAAACAGTGAGTAATAGTCCAA
>NW_025311329.1:0-599 GCF_018294505.1 Triticum aestivum
CAACTCATTTGAGCATCTGAGCAGCTCTCGGCCAAAAAGACAAAATTAGGGTCTGTAAAAATGTTTACTGTTCACGCACTGTTTTGACCCGATTTGTCTTTTTTACCGAGAGCTGCTCAGATGTCCAAATAAGTTGAATTTTGGGGCGCACCTCACGCGTCAAATTATCTACCACCACAAAAAAATTTAGAATTTTTTGAATTTTTCTAGTATTTTTTTTGAATTTTTTGTTGAGAGGGAGCAGATGAGCCCGGGTACCGTTTTGAGTTTTCGCTTCCCTACCGTTTTTCATTAGGAAAGAAAGAAAGATTGAAGACGATATGATAATTATCCAAAAAGACATCTTCTTTTTTCATGCCCCTCCCACTTCTTAATTGATTTTTTTTGAGCGGTTTTCATCTTCGATTTTTAGAGCCGTCATCATCTTTGAGTTTTTTTCATACCTCTCCCACTTCTCAATTATTTGAACAATCTGATGAGTACCATAAAGACATCATCTTTGTTTTTTAGCGGTCATTATCTTTGCACTACTAGGAAAAGGCCTACTAATGGCGCACCTAATTTGGCCATTAATGGCGCATTAGTGGTGCGCCATTAGT
>NW_025311330.1:0-599 GCF_018294505.1 Triticum aestivum
AAAAATGAAATCCCTTTGTAACAGACGAGTTTCCGGATGAAATCCTGATACTTTGAAAGAGATTGTCCGTTTTGTACACGAAGTGCATCCAGTTTTGCCGTAACCCTCTCAACTTTCTTGCACATGCTATGTGGATGAAATGATGATATCATGCCAACTTTCAACCTTTTCAGAGTTCATTTGAAATGCTTTTCAATTTTACGGTCTTATAGCTCAAAATAATTAGTAAATGCATGAAAAATAACAAATGAAGTAAGAAAGGATTGAAAAATGATGATGTGGTTTTGAATGGTGCATTTTGAAGACACAAAAAGTCAGGAGTTCAAATAAGTTTTAAAAAATGAAATCCCTTTGTAACAGACGAGTTTCCGGATGAAATCCTGATACTTTGAAAGAGATTGTCCGTTTTGTACACGAAGTGCATCCAGTTTTTGACGTAACCCTCTCAACTTTCTCGCACATGCTATGTGGATGAAATGATGATATCATGCCAACTTTCCACCTTTTCAGAGTTCATTTGAAATGCTTTTCAATTTTAGGGTCTTATAGCTCAAAATAATTAGTAAATGCATGAAAAATAACAAATGAAGTAAGAAAGG
>NW_025311331.1:0-599 GCF_018294505.1 Triticum aestivum
ATCGTGTAGTGGTAAACTGCTTGCCTGGTAGTTATGACAACTTATAAGTGATGAATATGTTATTAGTAATGTTTCGTCATCACCTTGCCCATTCTGCATGTGCACTCAATGACTGCATTGTAGCACTATCTTTGCCAAGAATGTGAGGAGATGGGGCTCCAAGGATCTTCACAATTTTTAGCTTGATCCTTGTCTACTGCTCCAAAGATCCAGCAAAAGTAGAAGGGTGATGATGTGACATTGACCCACGCCTCTATCATCTATCTCACCTGAGCCCTCTAAAAAAATCAACTAATGCAAAGCAAAGCAATCACACTTGTTGACACTGCTATGAGCAACTGAGATATTTGTTTGACAAAGTGAGATAGTCACATTTCAATCAAGGATTAATTCCATCCCCCCCCCCCCATGATTCATCCATTTGACAAATTTTACTCAATTTTGAGAAAATCCTCAATTTGTACCGCCATTTATCACCTTTGTGCCACATTATACCTCTAACCGGATTTCCTTCCAATTTGGTACTGCCTAGGCATGCCACATAGACGGTTTATTTTTTCTTTTGGTTTTTCTATGGTTTGCTCTTGGTTCCCCACTTA
>NW_025311332.1:0-599 GCF_018294505.1 Triticum aestivum
TGAAAAATGATGATGTGGCTTTGAATGGTGCATTTTGAACACACAAAAATGCAGGGGTTCAAATAAGTTTTAAAAAATGAAATCCCTTTGTAACAGACGAGTTTCCGGATGAAATCTTGATACTTTGAAAGAGATTGTCCGTTTTGTACACGAAGTGCATCCAGTTTTTGCCGTAACCCTCTCAACTTTCTTGCACATGCTATTTGTATGAAATGATGATATCATGCCAACTTGCAACCTTTTCAGAGTTCATTTGAAATGCTTTTCAATTTTAGGGTCTTATAGCTCAAAATAATTAGTAAATGCATGACAAATAACAAATGAAGTCAGAAAGGATTGAAAAATGATGATGTGGCTTTGAATGGTGCATTTTGAACACACAAAAAGTCAGGAGTTCAAATAAGTTTTAAAAAATGAAATCCCTTTGTAACAGACGAGTTTCCGGATGAAATCCTGATACTTTGAAAGAGATTGTCCGTTTTGTACACGAAGTGCATCCAGTTTTTGCCGTAACCCTCTCAACTTTCTTGCACATGCTATGTGGATGAAATGATGATATCATGCCAACTTTAAACCTTTTCAGAGTTCATTTGAAATGC
>NW_025311333.1:0-599 GCF_018294505.1 Triticum aestivum
CATTAGTATCACGTGCTCGTCTCGGCGTCCGTCGTCGCTACCCCGACGACGTCCTCCTCGACTCGCGTAACCCTGAGATAGACAGGGTGGCATTGGTGTCATGTGCTCGTCTCGGCGTCCGTCGTCTTTACCGCGACGACGTCTGCCTCGACTCGAGTTACCCTAAGATAGACAGGGTGGCATTCATGTCACGTGCTTGTCTCGCCGTCCGTCTGTCGCTACCGCGACGATGTCCGCCTCGACTCGCGTTAACCTAAGATAAACAGGGTGGCATTGGTGTCACGTGCTCGTCTCGGCGTCCGTCATCGCTACCGCGACGACGTCCGCCTCGACTCACGTAACCCTAAGATAGACAGGGTGGCATTGGTGTCACGTGCTCGTCTCGGCATCAGTCGTCGCTACCGCGACCTCGTCCGCCTCGACTCGCGTTACCATAAGATAGACAGGGTGGCATTCGTATAACGTGCTCGTCTCGGCGTCCGTCGTCGCTACCGTGACGACGTCCGCCTCGACTCGCGTTACCCTAGGATAGACAGGGTGGCGGTGGTGCCACGTGCTCATCTCGGCGTCCGTCGTCGCTACAATGACGACGTCCGCCA
>NW_025311334.1:0-599 GCF_018294505.1 Triticum aestivum
GCCCACCTCTCGAGGCGTTTGTGGGACGCGAGTCGGGTCGGAGAGGGGCGTCAGATTGGCAAGCCCTCAACTTTGCGCAGTGGCGATATCGTAACCAATGAGGTCTAACCGAGGTGCGATTATTGCTAGTTGAAAACTTTTACCAATACCCCGCCTGGGGGACTTGAAACACAGTCCGCCACGGCAATTTTTGAAAGCCCCCGCCCGGGGGCTGGCAATTGACCAAGCGTGACAACAGTGCGTCCCGTCATGTGGCACTCCTCTCGACCACGACTGGTTGCAGGTGCATGTAGTGCACATCGGGGGGCGCGAGGGCTGCAGCGCGTGTGCATGTGTTTGGGTGTGAGCCTGAGTTTGTGCGGCTCGTCCCTGTAGCGCAGTGGAAAGCGCGTCGGACTTCTAATCCGAAGGCCGCGGGTTCGATCCCCGCCAGGGATGCGAAGACGTCTCCGTTCGTTTTTGTTTGCAAGAGGGCCGGGCGTGACACTGTCGGCAAACGTATGTGCTCCACCAGACACGAACCAGCACCGGTGTCTGGGTGGCCGAGTGGTCCAAGGCGTCGGTTGTTGATTCTGCGTCGTTCGCGCGCCGAGTGACCT
>NW_025311335.1:0-599 GCF_018294505.1 Triticum aestivum
GAAAAAGATTGTCCGTTTTGTACACGAAGTGCATCCAGTTTTTGTCGTAAGCCTCTCTAATTTCTTGCACATGCTATGTGGGTGAAATGATGATACCATGCCAACTTTCAACCTTTTCAGAGTTCATTTGTAGTGTTTTTCAATTTCAGGGTCTTATAGCTCAAAAAAATCAGTAAATGCATGAAAAATAACTAATGAAGTCAGAAAGGGTTGAAAATTGATTATGTGGGTTTGAATGGTGCATTTTGAACACAGAAAAACTATGGAGTTCAAATAAGTTCAAGAAAATGAAATCCCTTTGTAACAAACGAGTTTCCGTATGAAACCCTGATACTTCGAAAGAGATTGTCCGTTTTGTACACGAAGTGCATCCAGTTTCTGCCGAAAGCCTCTCTACTTTCTTGCACGTGCTATGTGGTTGAAATGATGACACCATGCCAACTTTCAACCATTTCAGAGTTCATTTGTAGTGCTTTTCAATTTCAGGGTCTTATAGCTCAAAAAAATCAGTAAATGCATGAAAAATGACAAATGAAGTCAGAAAGGGTTGAAAATTGATGATGTGGCTTTGAATGGTGCATTTTGAACATAGAAAAACT
>NW_025311336.1:0-599 GCF_018294505.1 Triticum aestivum
GGGCGGCGTCCGGGCCGCCGGCGACGAGGGCGGCGGGGCGATGGCGTCCAACGAGGTGGGGCGACGGGGAGAGCGGCGCCGACGTCGGGGCCTCAGGCGGCGGTGGTTGGAGACGTCACTGCGGGGTCGAGGCGGCGTCGGGGTGGCGTCGAGGCGGTGGGGCAGCGTCGAGGCGGCGGGGCGGGGGCGTCGGGAGAGGAGAGGGGAAGGGGATCGAGGGTGAGGGTGAGGGAGAGAGAGGGGAAAGGTTTGGGCCGGGGTGGAAATATGGATGGGGGCGGCACAATACTAATGGCGCACCACCCCTCGGTGCGCCATAAGTACATCCATACTAATGGCGCACCTCACCCTGGTGCGCCATTAGTACATCCATACTAATGGCGCACCTCACCCCGGTGCGCCATAAGTACATCCATACTAATGGCGCACCTCACCACGGTGCGCCATTAGTATTTGTGTTTAAATATGTTCAAACTTGTTTTATAAGACAGTAATAATTTTTTTATAAGACAGTAATAATTTTTTTATAAGATGGCTACTGCAACAGTAATATTTTTCTTATAAGACAGTAATAATTTTTTTAAAAAATATCATCAAAC
>NW_025311337.1:0-598 GCF_018294505.1 Triticum aestivum
AGGTGGTCACGAGGGTGGGGGCGCCCCCCTAGGGCGGGCCCCCTGCCTCATGGGCCCCTCGAAGCTCCACCGACGTACTTCTTCCTCCTATATATACCTACGTACCCCCAAACGATCAGATACGGAGCCAAAAACTTAATTCCACCACCGCAACTTTCTGTATCCACGAGATCCCATCTTGGGGCCTGTTCTGGAGCTCCGCCAGAAGGGGAATCGATCACGGAGGGCTTCTACATCATCATCCAAGCCTCTCCGATGAAGTGTGAGTAGTTCACCTCAGACCTACAGGTCCATAGTTAGTAGCTAGATGACTTCTTCTCTCTTTTCGGATCTCAATACAATGTTCTCCCCCTCTCTTGTGGAGATCTATTCGATGTAATCTTCTTTTTGCGGTGTGTTTGTTGAAACCGATGAATTGTGGATTTATGATCAAGTCTATCTATGAATAATATTTGAATTTTCTCTGATTCTTTTATGTATGATTTGTTATCTTTGCAAGTCTCTTCGAATTATCAGTTTGGTTTGGCCTACTAGATTGGTTGTTCTTGCCATGGGAGAAGTGCTTAGCTTTGGGTTCGATCTTGCGGTGTCCTTTCCC
>NW_025311338.1:0-598 GCF_018294505.1 Triticum aestivum
GAACTCCGTTTTCGATGAACTCGAGCTTGTCACCAAGATGACCATAAGCTCCAAAACTCACAAAGAGAAGAACCAAACAAGAACCGATAATATAGTAAGAAGAGGCAGGGGAGGTATGCCAACAAATAGAGGAGTGAAACCTCAAACTAAGAAGAACCGGCATAACCTCCAACATCGAAAACATAATAGCAGATGCGAGTGAACTCCGTTTTCGATGAACTCAAGCTTGTCACCAAGATGACCATAAGCTCCAAAACTCACAAAGAGAAGAACCAAACAAGAACCGATAATATAGTAAGAAGAGGCAGGGGAGGTATGCCAACAGATAGAGGAGTGAAACCTCCAACTGAGAAGTACCGGCATAACCTCCAACATTGAAAACATCATAGAAGATGCGAGTGAACTCCGTTTTCGATGCACTCGAGCATGTCACCAAGATGACCATAAGGTCCAAAACTCACAAAGAGAAGAGCCAAATAAGAACCAATAATATAGTAAGAAGAGGCAGGGGAGGTATGCCAACAAATAGAGGAGTGAAACCTCCAACTGAGAAGCGGCGGCATAACCTCCAACATCGAAAACATCATAGAAGATGCGA
>NW_025311339.1:0-598 GCF_018294505.1 Triticum aestivum
ACGTAGACGCATCCCAGGGTTTGTTAATCGTGGTAATCACTCTGGGACCCCAAAACAGTAGTAATAGTCCATGAAACAGGCCAGAATCAGCCAAAATTGTGAGTGTTGATGACCGACACGTAAACGCATCCCAGGGTTTGTTAATCGTGGAAATCACTCTGGGACACCAAAATAGTGACTAATAGTCCATGAAACGGGCCAGAATCGGCCAAAACTGCCAGTGTTGGTGACCGACATGTAGAAGCATCCCAGGGTTTGTTAATCATGGTAATCACTCCGGGACCGCAAAACAGTGAGTTATAGTACATTAAACGGGCCAGAATCGGCCCAAACTGGCAGTATTGATGACAGACACGTAAATGCATCCCAGGGTTTGTTAATCGTGGACATCACTTCGGAACTCCAAAACAGTGAGTAATAGTCCATGAAACGGGCCAGAACCGGCCAAAACTGCGAGTGTTGATGACCGACACATAGACGCATCCCAGGGTTTTATAATCGTGGAAATCACTCCAGGACCCCAAAACAGTGAGTAACAGTCCATGAAACGGGCCAAAATAGGCCCAAACTGCCACTGTTGATGACTGACACATAGACA
>NW_025311340.1:0-598 GCF_018294505.1 Triticum aestivum
CTCTTTTGCACATGCTATCCGGGCGAAATGATGATACCATGCCAAGTTCCAACATTTTCAGAGTTCATTTTGTAGTGATTTTCAATTTCACCGTCCTTTAGCTCCATAAACAAATCGGTAAATGACTGAAAAATAGCAAATGATGTCAGAACGTGTTGGAAATTGATGACGTGGCTTTGAATGATGCATACCGCACGCAAAAATAAGCTCGAGTTCAAATAAGTTTAAAAAACATTGAAGTGACCGAGTAACAGATGAGTTCTCGTCCGAAACCCCGATACTCCGAAAGAGATTGTCCAGTTTGTACACGAGGTGCGTCCAGTTTTCGCCGTGACCCTCTCTACTCTTTTGCACATGCTATGCGGGCGAAATGACGATACCATGCCAAGTTCCAACATTTTCAGAGTTCGTTTTGTAGTGATTTTCAATTTCACCGTCATTTAGCTCCCTAAACAAATCGGTAAATGACTGAAAAACAACAACGATGTCAGAACGTGTTTGAAATTGATGACGTTGCTTTGAGTGATGCATACTCAACACAAAAATATGCCGGAGTTCAAATAAGTTTAAAAACAATTGAAGTGCCCGTGTAACAGAT
>NW_025311341.1:0-598 GCF_018294505.1 Triticum aestivum
CAGTGAGCCAGCTTGGTGTAGAGCTCGCTGACGAAGACGCGCGCCTTGAAGCTGAGGGCCAGCGCCTAGCTGAAGAGGGGCGCAAGCTGAAGGTGGTCGTTGCCCTTGTGCGCCACCAATGTGACCTTGACAATGAGAAAGCCGAGGTGTCGCTGCCCGAGCCGTCGAGGAGGCCCGGGAGGCTGACCAGCGATGTGAGGCGGCGGAGGAGCGGGCGCGGAAGCTCCAGGCCTGGAGCGATTCCCTGGAGTAGCAGGTGGAGCTGCATGAGATGGCCCTTGCATCGATGAAGGGGGCTTCGGTCGACCAGGGGGAGCTCCAGAGACGTGAGGAGGTACTGACGCTGGAAGCTGCCGAGCGCGCCCGCGATCTTGAACAGCTAGAGACGAAGGAGCACTTGCTGATACAGGCGGAGGACGATGTCGCTGCGCGGGACGCCCGAGTCCTGGAAGAGGTTGATCGCTGGGTGGTAGCGGCCCGCTTGAACCTCGAGCGCGAGTTCGAGGAGAGGCTGGGGTTGATCAGGGCCGAAGCGGAAGGCAGGACCGCCGCCCTGAGGGCCAAGCTGGATGAAGAGACGCGGCGGGCTGACGCTTCC
>NW_025311342.1:0-598 GCF_018294505.1 Triticum aestivum
GAGCTAGTTCAACTCTAGTGTAAAATTATTTCAACTAGCTTATAGAGCTAGTTCAACTCTAGTGTAAAATTATTTGTACTAGGCTATAGAGCTAGTTCAACTCTAGTGTAAAATTATTTGAATTAGCTTATAGAGCTAGTTCTAATCTGGTGTAAAATTATTTATACTAGGCTACAGAGCTAGTTCAACTCTAGTGTAAAATTATTTGAACTAGTTTATGGAGCAAGTTCAACTCTAGTGTAAAATTATTTGTACTAGGCTATAGAGCTAGTTCAACTCTAGTGTAAAATTATTTGTATTAGCCTATAGAGCCAGGTCAAATCTTTAGTAAAATTATTTTAACTAGCTTATAGAGCTAGTTCAACTCTAGTGCAAAATTATTTGTACTAGGCTATAGAGCTAGTTCAACAAAAGTGTAAAATTATTTGAACTAGATTGTAGAGCTAGTTCAACTCTAGTGTAAAATTATTTGAACTAACTTATAGATCTAGTTCAACTCTAGTGTAAAATTATTTGAACTAGGCTATAGAGCTAGTTCAACTCTAGTGTAAAATTATTTGTACTAGCTTATAGAGCTAATTCAACTCTAGTGTAAAAT
>NW_025311343.1:0-598 GCF_018294505.1 Triticum aestivum
TAGCTCAGCTCCCAGATCTCCTCGATCCTTCCGTAGTATCTGTCCTTGTCGTTACCGGTGTAGGATTCCATCGTTACCCCGGAGTTCTGATAACCATCGCTCTTCATGTCCTTGGCCTCGATGTAGAATGTGTAGCCGTTGATATCGTACGCCTCATAGGTCATCAGGTTGTGCTCGGCGCCCTGTGACAAGGCGAATATGAGTTGTTCTTCCGCGGAAGAATCCTCATGTAAAGGGTACGACAGAAGCTTATGCTTGAACCAACGCGTGAAACATGAGTTGTGCTCTTTGAGTGTATCTCTGTCCGTCCTCTGTTGGCCTCGGTCATTGTACGTCTTTTTAATAAAGGTTTTGTGCTCTACCACCCAAGGAT
This sequence comes from Triticum aestivum, assembly GCF_018294505.1. NCBI lineage: Eukaryota > Viridiplantae > Streptophyta > Magnoliopsida > Poales > Poaceae > Triticum > Triticum aestivum. Next base: position 374 of record NW_025311343.1, read on the forward strand.
CGACCACGTCTATGTGTTGTAGCGCGACTAGGTTTGCTCTTTCAAAGTCGGCGAGTCGACCCTCAAAGTCGACATGCATTTCGCGGCGACCCTCACGGTGACCCCATCCAGCGAGCCTGCCGAGGTGCCTGTTGACGGGCAGACCAACGGGGTTCTCGATGCCTAGATAATTCGTGCAGTAGGAGATGCACTCTTCGGTCAGAAAGCCCCTGGCTATGCTTCCTT
>NW_025311344.1:0-598 GCF_018294505.1 Triticum aestivum
CCTTACGCCAGGCCTCATTTCCATCGCCTGTTCCATCGAAGCCCTCCCGATGAACACGACCATGCATTCCATTCCGACCCAGCCGGTTGGCTCCCCATGAACACGATGACGATGCTGTTTCTCCGTTCCGACCCAGCCATGTACGTATGCATGAGTAGGCGTTCGAGACCCTGCCCGTATGTATGTACGTGGCCGTATTATCTTTCTTGCACCCTCGTCGTTGTACGTACGTGTACATGCTACGTGCATGCCTCTACTACGACACGTGCGTGCCTCTACTACGACCAGTATGTACGTACACGTTCACGACCAGAATGACAACGCTACGTACGCTTCGACTAGGTGGGTCCCGACTGTCAGGCACTTCCTTGCCTGCGAAGATGTAGCTGGTGGGTCCCAGCAGTCAGGGGGTGAATCGTTTTGGTTTTTTTTTGCTTGGACGCACTTCCTTGCGTGCGAAGATGTAGCTGGTGGGTCCCAGCAGTCAGGGAGAAATGTTTTTTTGCGAAATACTGGTGGCCCATCCGGTGGGTCCCTGCTGTCAGGTGGAGGAATAATTATTTTGCGCGTAATAAGGAGGCACTTCCTTGCGGCCGCC
>NW_025311345.1:0-598 GCF_018294505.1 Triticum aestivum
TGCTAAAAAGTTGAGAGGGTTACGGCAAAAACTGGATGCACTTCGTGTACAAAATGGACAATCTCTTTCGAAGTATAAGGGTTTCGCACGAAAACTCATCTATTTACAAAGGGACATTTTTTGAACTTATTTGAACTCCAGACTTTTTGTGTGTTCAAAATGAACCATTCAAAGCCACATCATCAATTTTCAACCCTTTCTGACTTCATTTGTTATTTTTCATGCATTTACTAATTTTTTTGAGCTAAATGAACCTGAAATTGAAAAGCACTTCAGATGAACTCTGAAGAGGTTGAAAATTGGCATGGTATCATCATTTCACCCACATAGCATGTGCTAAAAAGTCTAGAGTGTTATGACAAAAACTGGGTGCACTTCATGTACAAAACGGACAATCTGTTTCGAAGTATTAGGGTTTCAGATGAAAACTCATCTATTTACAAAGGGATTTCTTTTTTTGAACTTATTTGAACTCCTGACTTTTTGTGTGTTCAAAATGAACCATTCAAAGCCACATCATCAATTTTCAACCCATTCTGACTTCATTTGTTATTTTTCATGTACTTACTAATTTTTTCAGCTGAATGACCCAGAAATT
>NW_025311346.1:0-598 GCF_018294505.1 Triticum aestivum
ATGGACCTCGAGCAAAGGAAAGGAGGCCACAACACAACAATGCACCCAAAATTTACACGATGCCTAGGCGTCATAACCACCGTTTTAACCGGAATATGGTTTTCATCCATAGCTGACACATCCCAATCCACTCCATGCCTAAGGAAATGACTAACAACCAACCTACATCCCACAACTGCCACCTTCAAACTAGATCTGAAAGAGGAAAAAAAACAAATCAGAAAACCTAGCTTCTAGGTAACCATGCCCATCAACAAAAAAAGAACAAATCACAAGCCCTACCTTCTATCATGGACAGATGTCGGAAGGGATGAGAAGGAGAATAGGGTTTTCATCCATAGCTGCCACATCCCAGTCCACTTCATGCGTAAGGAAACGACGAATCACCTCCTCTCCCGAGCTCAATGCGGCTCCATCGTTGATATGCAGCTTTGCGGACCTCCAAAGTGGTTCATCAAAAGTGAAGCCCTTGCCATTGACGAATCAGACCGGGGCAATACCCCGGACACGCCATCGAACTCCAGATCTGGCACCGCACCACGAGTAAGACGTTAAAGGAGGAAACTAAACCTGCCATCCACGAACCACGAGCTCAGTA
>NW_025311347.1:0-598 GCF_018294505.1 Triticum aestivum
TTTTTTATGTGAAGGACATGTCTACCAAGCCAAGAAAAAGAAAAGATAAGGAAGAGAATGCATCGTACGATGAGCCAAAGCGGCACATAGTTCTTTCTGGGAAGAGAAACATCGTGGGAGTGGATGACAATATAGACAAGTCAGAAGATTATGAAAAGTTTGATGAAATTGCTCCATTCACAGTGAATATTGACCCAAGCATCCCGTTAAATGATGAAGATTTTTCATGGTTATGGCGCAAAGGGACACACGCGAAGAAAAAGTTTCACACCCAAAGATCTGGGATGTGATCGGCTTCACTATCATCACTTTCTTCTGTGTTTCACACCCAGAAGGGAATCTCTGTAATAGTTAGGGTAGTTAATTATGTGTTTTGGCATTTGAAACGCGAAGAAATTTTATGTGCAAACAAATTCTTTCATGCCTTTACTAATTTTTAAAGTTAATTTATTCACAAACTAGTGATTCACACTAATTTCAAATAATTCAAAATTTAAACTATTCAAATTTGAAAACTACGGGCACTAACAGAAAGTTTGTAATTGATTTGTACCTAAAGCAAAAATATTCACAAAAAAACTCTAAATACACAAAAAAA
>NW_025311348.1:0-598 GCF_018294505.1 Triticum aestivum
TGATTGTCTCGGCGTCCGTCGTTGCTACCGCGACGACGTCCGCCTCGACTCGCGTTACGCTAAGACAGGATGGGAATGGTGTCACGTGCTCGTCTCAGCTTCCGTCGTCGCTACCGCGACGACGTCCGCCTCGACTCGCGTTACGCTAAGACATGGTGGGAATGGTGTCACGTGCTCGTCTCGGCATCCGTCGTCGCTACCGCGACGACGTCCGCCTCGACTCGCGTTACGCTAAGACAGGGTGGGAATGGTGTCACGTGCTTGTCTCGGCGTCCGTCGTCGCTACCGCGACGACGTCCGCCTCGACTCGCGTTACGCTAAGACAAGGTGGGAATGGTGTCACGTGCTCGTCTCGGCGTCTGTCGTCGCTACCGCGACGACGTCCGCCTCGACTTGCGTTACGCTAAGACAGGATGGGAATGGTGTCACGTGCTCGTCTCGGCGTCCGTCGTCGCTACCGCGACGACGTCCGCCTTGACTCGCGTTACGCTAAGACAGGGTGGGAATGTTGTCATGTGCTCGTCTCGGCGTCCGTCGTCGCCACCGCGACGACGTCCGCCTCGACTAGCGTTACGCTAAGACAGGGTGGGAATGGTGT
>NW_025311349.1:0-598 GCF_018294505.1 Triticum aestivum
CGAGCGCCCTCTCGGCCTCGGCTCCGCCCTGGCCCCGCCGTGCCGCTGCTCCGGCCACGGTCACCGTGCGCCCACGCCGCAGCCCTGGGGGCTTCGCCCTGCGCCCAAAACCGCCCGATCGGGCGCACCCGATCCGTTAGGCCCCTATGGGCCTATGACAAGTGGGGCCTCAAGCCCCCAAAACAAAAAAAAGGAGATAAAAAAATATTAATAATAATAAAAATATAATTAAATTAGATTAATTAATTAATTAACTAAATTAATTAACTTAATTAATTATGTTTAATAAACCTAATTAAATAACTAACCTAACTAATCTGTTAATTAATCTAATTAACATGGTTAATTAGTTAACACACAATGACAGTGGGACCCACATGTCAGTTTGACTAGGTCAACTGACTAGTTGACTGCTGACATCACCCTGACATAATGCTGATGTCATAATTCCATTTTCGGGTTAAATTAAATAATTAATTAAATTCTAGAAATTAATAAAATCTTTAAAAAATCATATCTTTTAATCCGTAACTCGGATTAAAATATTTTCAACATGAAAGTTGCTCAGAACGACGAGACGATTCCGGATACGCAGCCC
>NW_025311350.1:0-598 GCF_018294505.1 Triticum aestivum
AAAAACTGGATGCACTTCGTGTACAAAACGGACAATCTCTTTCAAAGTATGAGGATTTCATCCGGAAACTCGTCTCTTACAAAGGGATTTCATTTTTTAAAACTTATTTGAAATCCTGACTTTTTGTGTGTTCAAAATGCACCATTCAAAGCCACATCATCATTTTTCAATCCTTTCTGACTTCATTTGTTATTTTTCTTGCATTTACTAATTATTTTGAGCTATAAGACCCTAAAATTGAAATGGATTTCAAATGAACTCTGAAAAGGTCGAGAGTTGGCATGATATCATCATTTCATCGACATAGCATGTGCAAGAAAGTTGAGAGGGTTACAACAAAAACTGGATGCACTTCGTGTACAAAACGGACAATCTCTTTCAAAGTATCAGGATTTCATCCGGAAACTCGTCTGTTACAAAGGGATTTCATTTTTTAAAACTTATTTGAACTCCTGACTTTTTGTGTGTTCAAAATGCACCAGTCAAAGCCACATCATCATTTTTCAATCCTTTCTGACTTCATTTGTTATTTTTCATGCATTTACTAATTATTTTGAGCTAGAAGACCCTAAAATTGAAAAGCATTTCAAATGAACTC
>NW_025311351.1:0-598 GCF_018294505.1 Triticum aestivum
AATTTCTGGGTCATTCAGCTGAAAAAATTAGTAAGTACATGAAAAATAACAAATGAAGTCAGAATGGGTTGAAAATTGATGATGTGGCTTTGAATGGTTCATTTTGAACACACAAAAAGTCAGGAGTTCAAATAAGTTCAAAAAAAGAAATCCCTTTGTAAATAGATGAGTTTTCATCTGAAACCCTAATAATTCGAAACAGATTGTCCGTTTTGTACATGAAGTGCACCCAGTTTTTGTCATAACACTCTCAACTTTTTAGCACATGCTATGTGGGTGAAATGATGATACCATGCCAATTTTCAACCTCTTCAGAGTTCATCTGAAGTGCTTTTCAATTTCAGGTTCATTTAGCTCAAAAAAATTAGTAAATGCATGAAAAATAACAAATGAAGTCAGAAAGGGTTGAAAATTGATGATGTGGCTTTGAATGGTTCATTTTGAACACACAAAAAGTCTGGAGTTCAAATAAGTTCAAAAAATGTCCCTTTGTAAATAGATGAGTTTTCGTGCGAAACCCTTATACTTCGAAAGAGATTGTCCATTTTGTACACGAAGTGCATCCAGTTTTTGCCGTAACCCTCTCAACTTTTTAGCA
>NW_025311352.1:0-598 GCF_018294505.1 Triticum aestivum
ATGTTTAGTGAATTAGAATGGAAAAAATCGAATGCAACTACACAAGAACTAGTCTATAACTGTCGTTCGGAATCAGTTTTCCGCAGTATTAACTGTAACATGGATATCTGACTCACACGGAGTCTGTTTTGGCTCCACAAGTAGTCAAAACGTTTGCGACGACCAGATGCTTCAAAGTATTCTTTCATAGGGAACTTTTGGAGAGCTTTTCTTACAGAGTTCGTTCAGAAGCTTGTATAGAAACATTCTTAATGAGCACTCGACAAACGCATTTCGAGAACATACACAAAGTCCCAGCTATGGACCTACGGCATCATCATAACCGAGGTATCTTGCATTTCCCTACAAGTAATTGGATCTCATATGGAGGTATTTGGTGAAGTAGAATGGAGAAAATCGAATGCAACTACACAAGATCTAGTCTGTAACTATCCTTAAGAATTAGTTTTGCGCAGTGTTAACTCAAACATGGATATCTGACTCATACGGAGTCCGTTTTCGCTCCACAAGTAGTCAAAACGTTTGTGACGAGCAGATGCTTCAAAGGATTCTTTCATATGGAACTTTTGGAGAACTTTTCTTAAGGATTTCATTCAAA
>NW_025311353.1:0-598 GCF_018294505.1 Triticum aestivum
TAACCCTCTCAACTTTCTTGCACATGCTATGTGGATGAAATGATGATACCATGCCAACTTTCAACCATTTCAGAGTTCATTTGAAATGCTTTTCAATTTTAGGGTCTTATAGCTCAAAATAATTATTAAATTCATCAAAAATAACAAATGAAGTCAGAAAGGACTGAAAAATGATGATGTGGCTTTGAATGGTGCATTTTGAACACACAAAAAGTCAGGAGTTCAACTAAGTTTAAAAAAATGAAATCCCTTTGTAATAGATGAGTTTCCGTATGAAATCCTGATACTTTGAAAGAGATTGTCCGTTTTGTACACGAAGTGCATCCAGTTTTTGCCTTAACCCTCTCAACTTTCTTGCACATGCTATGTGGATGAAATGATGATACCATGCCAACTTTCAACCTTTTCAGAGTTCATTTGAAATGCTTTTCAATTTTAGGGTCTTATAGCTCAAAATAATTAGTAAATACATGAAAAATCACAAATGAAGTCAGAAAGGATTGAAAAATGATGATGTGGCTTTGAATGGTGCATTTTGAACACACAAAAAGTTAGGAGTTCAAATAAGTTTTAAAAAATGAAATCCCTTTGTAACAGA
>NW_025311354.1:0-598 GCF_018294505.1 Triticum aestivum
ATCGTTTCGGGGCCCAAATACGGTGAGTAATAGTCCACGAAACGGCTCAGAATCGTCCAAAACTGTGAGTGTTGACGACGGACATGTAAACGCACCCCGGGGATCGTCAATCGTGGAAATCGCTCTCGCACCCCAGGGATCGTCAATCGTGGAAACCCCTCTGGGACCCCAAAAAGGTAAGTAGTAGTGCACGAAACGGACCAGAATCGACAAAAATTTCGAGTGTTGATGACCGACACGTAAACGCACCCCGGGGTTCGTTAATCGTGGAAATCAATCCGGGACCCCAAAACAGTGAGTAATAGTCCACCAAACGGGCCAGAATCGGCCAAAACTAAGAGTGTTGATGACCGACACGTAAGCGCACCTTAGGGTTAAACAACTATGGAAATCGTTTCAAGGACCCCAAAACGTTGAGTGATAGTCCACGAAATGGGTTAGAATTGGCCAAAACTGTGAGTGTTGACGATGGACACGTAAATGCACCCCAGGGATCGTCAATCGTGGAAATCGCTCTTGGACCCCAAAATGGTGAGTGATAGTCCACGAAACGGGTCAGAATTGGCCAAAAATGTGAGTGTTGATGACCGACACGTAA
>NW_025311355.1:0-598 GCF_018294505.1 Triticum aestivum
AATTTGCTATTTTTCATGCATTTACTGATTTGATATGAGCTAAATGGCCCTGAAATTGAAAAGCTCTACAAATGACCTCTGAAAGGTTCAAACTTGGCCTGGTATCATCATTTCACCCACATAGCATGTGCAAAAAAGTAAAGAGGGTCACGACAATAACTGGATGCACTTCGTGTACAAACTGGACAATTTCTTTCGAAGTATCAGGGTTTCGGACGAATACTCATCTGTTACATCGGCAATTCAAAATTTTAATAACTTATTACAACTCTGGACGTTTTTTGCATTCAGCATGCACCATTCAAAGCCATGTCATCAACTTCAACCCTTTGTGACATAATTTGCTATTTTTAATGCATTTACTGATTTGTTTTGAGCTAAATGGCCCTGCAATTGAAAAGCTCTACAAATGAACTCTGAAAAGGTTGAAACTTGGCATTGTATCATCATTTCACCCGCATAGCATGTGCAAAAAAGTAGAGAGGGCCACCGCAAAAACTGGATGCACTTCGTGTGCAAACTGGACAATCTCTTTCGAAGCATCAGGGTTTCGGACGAAAACTCATCTGTTAGACCGGCAATTCAAAATTTTAATAAC
>NW_025311356.1:0-598 GCF_018294505.1 Triticum aestivum
CTGCACCCTCGATTCCCCTACTCAACCGCCGCCGCCGACCCCCCGCACCCCGCGCACCGTCTTATAAAAAAATTTAGTATCAAACAGCTTTTTAAATGCTACTGTCTTATAAAAAAATATTACTGTTATTATTTAAACAAGTTTGAACATATTTAAACATAAATAAGTATCAAACAGCTTTTTAAATGCTAAAATAAATTTGTGGAGCCTGGGAGTCGAACCCAGGACCTCCTGGTGTGAGAACTAGCTGCTGACCAGTCGAGCTAGTAGAGTGGGCTTGACATAGATAGGTTCTGGTACTACATAACCTTTTGGCTCGAGCTGAAATAAAAAAAATACTAATGGCGCACCACGGTGAGGTGCGCCATTAGTATGGACATGCTAATGGCGCACCACGGTGAGGTGCGCCATTAGTATTGTGGCCCCCCTTCGCCCGATCCCCCCTTCGCCCGATCCCCCTTCGCCCGATCCCCCTCGCCACTTCTCTCCCTCTCGATCCACCGCCGCCACCGCCGCTGCCCTCGCCCTCGCCCTCGCCCTCACCCTGTCCCTCCCTCGCCCTCTCCTCGCCGCCCGGACGCCGCCCGGACGCCGCGCC
>NW_025311357.1:0-598 GCF_018294505.1 Triticum aestivum
GCGCGTGCCGGCGAGCGTCGGGCACACGCCGTTCTCCTGTCGGGGGGGAAGACGACAGCGGAGGGGGGGCCAGGCGGGCTGGGCCGCCTCCTGGCTGGGCCGGCCTGCTGCTGCTGGGCTGCGCAGGGGAGGGGAGGCCCAGGTAAGCCCCTCCTTCTTTTATTTTTGTTTTCTAATTTTTCTGACATTTGTTTTGATTTAATAAATATATTAAATCATTTAATTTTATTATGCCAATTTTTGTAGGGGCTAATGGTATTATTCCAGAGCTCTTTTATAATTGGCATAATTTTTGGACCATATTTCATATATATAGAAATATATTTCCAATGCAAATATTTATCGAATTAAACCAAATGGCCAAAATAAATATCCATGAGCTCCTAAAAATATTGTTTTGATTTTTTTATCTCTGTCCAATATTTTCAGAGGGCAACATGAGCATTTTCTTGGACCCTTTTGGAGAAATTTTTATTTGGGTCCTTTTCAAAAATGATTCTGAGGGTTCCACCAATCCTCATTTCAAATTTAAATGAAATTTAAATATGATGCACAAATGGCTAGCTAGCCTAGGTCATACCAGACTAGGGATGTGACA
>NW_025311358.1:0-597 GCF_018294505.1 Triticum aestivum
TCCAGCCTATTTTTGTGTTCAGTATGCATCTTTCAAAGCGACGTCATCAATTTCCAACACGTTCATACATCATTTGCTGTTTTTCAGTCATTTACCGATTTGTTTAGAGAGCTAAATGACGTTGAACTTGAAAATCAGTACAAAATGAACTTTGAAAATGTTGGAACTTGGCATGGTATCATCATTTCGCCCGCATAGCATGTGCAAAAGAGTAGAGAGGGTCACGGCAAAAACTGGACGCACCTCGTGTACAAACTGGACAATCTCTTTCGAAGTATCAGGGTTTCGGACGAGAACTCATCTGTTACATGGGCACTTCAATGTTTTTTCAACTTATTTGAACTCCAGCCTATTTTTGCGTTCAGTATGCATCATTCAAAGCGACATCATCAATTTCCAACACGTCCTGACATCATTTGCTGTTTTTCACTCATTTACCGATTTGTTTAGGGAGCTAAATGATGGTGAAATTGTAAATCACTACAAAATCAACTCTGAAAATGTTGGAACTTGGCATGGTATCATCATTTCGCCCGCATAGCATGTGCAAAAGAGTAGAGAGGGTCACGGCGAAAACTGGACGCACCTCGTGTACAA
>NW_025311359.1:0-597 GCF_018294505.1 Triticum aestivum
CGCGTCGCCACTTGGTTGGTCACCTCATCACCACTCGGCCGCTCTGGGCGTCGCCACTCGGTTGGTCACCTCATTACCATTCGGACGCTCCGCGAGTCGCCACTTGATTGGTTACTCATCACCATTCGGCCGTCCCGCGCGTCGAATCTTGGTCGATCACCTCATCACCACTCGGTCGCTCCGCACGTCGCCACACGGTTGATCACCTCATCACCACTGGGCCGTCCCGTGCATCGCCACTCGGTTGGTCACTTGATCACCATTCGGCCGACCAAAGTGTCGCATTCGGTTGGTCACCTCATCACCATTCAGCCGCACTGCGCATTACCACTTGGTTGGTCACCTCATCACCTCTTGGCAGCCCCAAGAGTCGCATTGGTTGGTCACCTCATCACCATTCAGCCGCATTGCGCATCGCCACTTGGTTGGTCACCTCATCAGCACTCGGCCGCCCAGCGCGTTGCCTCTCGGTTGGTCACCTCATCACCACTCGGCCGCTCGGCGCGCCGCAACTCGGTTGGTCACCCCATAACCATTTGGCCGCTCCGCGGGTCGCCACTTGATTGGTCACCTCATCACCATTTGGCTGCCCCGCGC
>NW_025311360.1:0-597 GCF_018294505.1 Triticum aestivum
TAAATGCATGAAAAATAACAAATGAAGTCAGAAAGGGTTGAAAATTGATGATGTGGCTTTGAATGGTGCATTTTGAACACACAAAAAGTCAGGAGTTCAAATAAGTTTAAAAAAATGAAATCCCTTTGTAACAGACGAGTTTCCGTATGAAATCCTGATACTTCGAAAGAGATTGTCCGTTTTGTACACGAAGTGCATCCAGTTTTTGCCGTAACCCTCTCAACTTTCTTGCACATGCTATGTGGATAAAATGATGATACCATGCCAACTTTCAACCTTTTCAGAGTTCATTTGAAATGCTTTTCAATTTTAGGGTCTTATAGCCCAAAATAATCAGTAAATGCATGAAAAATAACAAATAAAATAAATAAGTAATTAGAAACAAAATAATATAAACTTTAATAAAATATATAAGTACAAACAAAATAAAATAAACTTTAATAACATAAATAAAATTTATGAAACTAAAATTATCAAAGTATTTTCTGTTCAAAACATTATAAGCAACCTCTAGTATTATTAAAACTAAAATTATATAAAATTGATGCAACTAAAATTATCGAAGTATTTTCTATTCAAAATCATTGAAAGCAAAAA
>NW_025311361.1:0-597 GCF_018294505.1 Triticum aestivum
TAGGTGTTTCTGAGTGTTTTGAGACAGGTGCCATTATAGGAAGTTTTTTTTGACCTGTTTCCAGTTTTTGGGTCCGGGCAGTCGAAAAAAAAAAATTGGTCGAAAAAAAAAATTTCGTGCCCATCCTGTCAGTTTGACCTAGGAAGAGTTTTGAGACACTCGCCATTATAGTGATTTTTCGCAAAAAAAAAACAGCGAAAAAAAAAGCGCAAAAAAAAGAGCGAAAAAAAAAATTTCAGAGTGTGCTTTTCCCTTGTTTACGTGCCGCGCCGTGATTTTGTTGGTGTTCTAGGCTCGCGTCTCTAGCACAGTCTAGCCTAGGACCAGCACAGTACCGTCGTTGAGCGTTTATTCAACTTTGCATCTCTGAATTGATTATTGCTGACCCTTTTTGCTACCATACTATAAGCCTTCCCAGCTCCACATACATCTACGTCGTGTGTTTGACTCTCCCTGGTAATCACTCTATCCAAGCTTTGAGAGTTTTTGACTACAACGGTTGCCGATCACCGCCTGCTGCTGGGTAAGAACTGGTAAGAATTTGAGATTTGCTTGACGGATTTGTGATACACCACCACCACTTCTTAGTAGTCTGTA
>NW_025311362.1:0-597 GCF_018294505.1 Triticum aestivum
AAAAACCGCGAGTGTTGATGACCGACACGTAAACGCACCCTAGGGTTCGTTAATCACGGAAATTACTCCGGGACCCTGAAAGAGTGAGTAATAGTCCATGAAACGGGCCAGAATCGGCCAAAACTATGAGTGTTGATGACCGACACGTAAGCGCACCTTGGAGTTCAACAAGCATGCAAATCACTTTGTGACCACAAAACGGTGAGTAATAGTCCATGAAACGGGTCAGAATCGACAAAAACTGCGAGTGTTGATGACCGGCATTCAAACGCACCCCAGGGTTCGTTAATCATGGAAGTCACTGCGAGATCCCAAAACAGTGAGTAATAGTCCATGAAACGGGCCAGAATCGGCCAAAACTATGAGTGTTGATGACCGACATGTAAACGCACCCCAGGGTTCGTTAATTGTGGAAGTCACTCCGAGACCCCAAAACAGTGAGTAATAGTCCACGGAACGGGCCAGAATCGGCCAAAACTGTCAGTGCTGATGACCGACACATAAACGCACCTTGGAGTTCAACAAGCATAGAAATCAGTTTGTGAGCCCAAAACGGTGAGTAGTAGTCCATGAAACGGGCCAGAATCGGCGAAAACT
>NW_025311363.1:0-597 GCF_018294505.1 Triticum aestivum
GATGATACCATGCCAAGTTTCAACATTTTCAGAGTTCATTTTGTAGTGATTTTCAATTTCACGGTCATTTAGCTCTCTAAACAATTAGGTAAATGACCGAAAAACAACATATGATGTTAGAACATGTTGGAAATTGATGACGTCACTTTGAATGCTGCATACTGAACACAAAAGAAGTCCGGAGTTCAAATAAGTTTAAAAAACATTGAAGTGCCCGGGTAACAGATGAGTTCTCGTCTGAAACCCTGATACTCAGAAAGAGTTTGTCCAGTTTGTACACGAAGTGCGTCCATTTTTTGCCGTGACCCTCTCTACTCTTTCGCACATGCTAAGCGGGTGAAATGATGATACCATGCCAAGTTTCAACTTGTTCAGAGTTCATTTTGTAGTGATTTTCAATTTCACGGTCATTTAGCTCTCTAAACAATTAGGTAAATGACCGAAAAACAACAAATGATGTTAGAACATGTTGGAAATTGATGACGTCGCTTTGAATGCTGCATACTGAACACAAAAGAAGTCTGGAGTTCAAATAAGTTTAAATAACATTGAAGTGCCCGTGTAACAGATGAGTTCTCGTCTGAAACCCTGATACTC
>NW_025311364.1:0-597 GCF_018294505.1 Triticum aestivum
GAAAAGCATTTCAAATGAACTCTGAAAAGGTTGAAAGTTGGCATGATATCATCATTTCATCCACACAGCATTTGCAAGAAAGTTGAGAGGGTTACGTCAAAAACTGGATGCACTTCGTGTACAAAACGGACAATCTCTTTCAAAGTATCAGGATTTCATCCGGAAACTCGTCCGTTACAAAGGGATTTCATTTTCTAAACCTTATTTGAACTCCTGACTTTTTGTGTGTTCAAAATGCACCATTCAAAGCCACATCATCATTTTTCAATCCTTTCTGACTTCATTTGTTATTTTTCATGCATTTACTAATTATTTTGAGCTATAAGACCCTAAAATTGAAAAGCATTTCAAATGAACTCTGAAAAGGTTGAAAGTTGGCATCATATCATCATTTCGTCCACATAGCATGTGCATGAAAGTTGAGAGGTTTACGGCAAAAACTGGATGCACTTCGTGCACAAAACGGACAATCTCTTTCAAAGTATCAGGATTTCTTCCGGAAACTCGTCTGTTACAAAGGGATTTCATTTTTTAAAACTTATTTGAACTCCTGACTTTTTGTGTGTTCAAAATGCACCTTTCAAAGCCACATCATAT
>NW_025311365.1:0-597 GCF_018294505.1 Triticum aestivum
CCACAGAGCATGTGCAAGAAAGTTGAGAGGGTTACGGCAAAAACTGGATGCACTTTGTGTACAAAACGGACAATCTCTTTCAAAGTATCAGGATTTCATACGGAAACTCGTCTGTTACAAAGGGATTTGATTTTTTTAAACTTATTTGAACTCCTGACTTTTTGTGTGTTCAAAATGCACCATTCAAAGCCACATCATCATTTTTCAATCCTTTCTGACTTCATTTGTTATTTTTCATGCATTTACTAATTATTTTGAGCTATAAGACCCTAAAATTGAAAAGCATTTCAAATGAACTCTGAAAAGGTTGAAAGTTGGAATGGTATCATCATTTCATCCACATAGCATGTGCAGGAAAGTTGAGAGGGTTAAGGCAAAAACTGGATGCACTTCGTGTACAAAACGGACAATCTCTTTCAAAGTATCAGGATTTCATACGGAAACTCTTCTGTTAAAAAGGGATTTCATTTTTCAAAACTTATTTGAACTCCTGACTTTTTGTGTGTTCAAAATGCACCATTCAAAGCCACATCATCATTTTTCAATCCTTTCTGACTTCATTTGTTATTTTTCATGCATTTACTAGTTATTTTGAGC
>NW_025311366.1:0-597 GCF_018294505.1 Triticum aestivum
GGCGGCAGGCGGCGCGTGAAGGGGGGGGGGCGGAGGCCACGGCAGGGCACCGCGGCCGTAGGCGAGCGGCACGGGGGAGGTGGCTGGAGGCAGGCAAGGCAATGGGCGTCGGGGACCTGCACGCGGATGGGGGCACGGTGAGCGCGCATCGGGCGCGATCGGAGATGGCGCGGGCGTGCACGACGATGGGGACCGGGGCGCACGGTGACGAGGCGAGCCAGGGAAGGCGAGTGCGCGGCCGACACGGGGAGAGGAGGAGGGAAAGGTAGCTGCTCACGGCGGGGAGTAGGGTCCAGGGCAGCGGGGGTCGAGGTAGTCCGGTGAGGGTGAGGCCGGGGAAGCGATTCGGCGAAGTCCGGCGATGTCGAGGCATCTCGGGTCGGGGGCGACGGGATCACGGCGGCGTCCGAGCCGCCGACGAAGAGGGCGGTGGGGCGATGGCGCGCAACGGGTCGGGGCCGTCGGTTGCCCCCGATCCAGATCCACCCGGGGGCGGGCGCGCCGGCGGGATGGGGCTCCAACGCGGGGAGCGCGGCGGCGCCAGAGAAACGAGAGGGAGCGGCGAGGGGATCGTGCAGGACAAGTGGGGGAGTGGGG
>NW_025311367.1:0-597 GCF_018294505.1 Triticum aestivum
TTTAAAAAATGAAATCCCTTTGTAACAGTTGAGTTTCCGGATGAAATCCTGTACTTTGAAAGAGATTGTCCGTTTTGTACACGAAGTGCATCCAGTTTTTGCCGTAACCCTCTCAAGTTTCTTGCACATGCTACGTGGATGAAATGATGATATCATGCCAACTTTCAACCTTTTCAGAGTTCAATTGAAATGCTTTTCAATTTTAGGGTCTTATAGCTCGAAATAATTAGTAAATGCATGAAAAATAACAAATGAAGTCAGAAAGGATTGAAAAATGATGATGTGGCTTTGAATGGTGCATCTTGAACACAAAAAAAGTCAGGAGTTCAAATAAGTTTTAAAAAATGAAATCCCATTGTAACAGACGAGTTTCCGGATGAAATCCTGATACTTTGAAAGAGATTGTCCGTTTTGTACACGAAGTGCATCCAGTTTTTGCCGTAACCCTCTCAACTTTCTTGCACATGCTATGTGGATGAAAGGATGATATCATGCCAACTTTCAACCTTTTCAGAGTTCATTTGAAATGCTTTTCAATTTTAGGGTCTTATAGCTCGAAATAATTAGTAAATGCATTGAAAATAACAAATGAAGTCA
>NW_025311368.1:0-597 GCF_018294505.1 Triticum aestivum
ACTATTCAAAGCGACGTCATCAATTTTCAACACTTTCTGACATCATTTGCTATTTTTCAGTCATTTACCGATTTGTTTAGAGAGCTAAATGACCGTGAAATTGAAAATCACAACAAAATGAACTCTGAAAATGTTGAAACTTGGCATGCTATCTTAATTTCACCCACATAGCATGTGGAAAAAGAGTAGAGAGGGTTACGGCAAAAACTGGACGCACTTCGTGTACAAACTGGACAATCTCTTTCGGAGTATCAGGGTTTCAGACGAGAACTCATCTGTTACATGGGCACTTCATTTTTTAAACTTATTTGAACTCCAGACTTTTTTTTGCGTTCCGTATGCACAATTCAAAGCGACTTCGTCAATTTTCAACACTTTCTGACAGCATTTGGTATTTTTCAGTCATTTACAGATTTGTTTAGAGAGCTAAATGACCGTGAAATTGAAAATCACTACAAAATGAACTCTGAAAATGTTTAAACTTGGCATGGTATCATCATTTCACCCACATAGCATGTGCAAAAGAGTAGAGAGGGTTACGGCAAAAACTGGACGCACTTCGTGTACAAACTGGACAATCTCTTTTGGAGTATCAGG
>NW_025311369.1:0-597 GCF_018294505.1 Triticum aestivum
CCCCCCCCACCTAGGGTTTCCAACCCTAGGCGCAGGGGGGGCCAAGGGGGGCGCACCAGCCCACTAGGGGCTGGTTCCCCTCCCACTTCAGCCCACGGGGCCCTCCGGGATAGGTGGCCCCACCTGGTGGACCCCCGGGACCCTTCCGGTGGTCCCGGTACAATACCGGGTGACCCCGAAACTTTCCCGATGGCCGAAACAGCACTTCCTATATATAATTCTTTACCTCCGGACCATTCCGAAACTCCTCGTGACGTCCGAGATCTCATCCGGGACTCCGAACAACATTCGATTTCTGCATACTCATATTCATACAACCCTAGCGTCACCGAACCTTAAGTGTGTAGACCCTACGGGTTCGGGAGACATGCAGACATGACCGAGACGGCTCTCTGGTCAATAACCAACAGCGGGATCTGGATACCCATGTTAGCTCCCACATACTCCTCGATGATCTCATCGGATGAACCACGATGTCGAGGATTCAAGCAACCCCGTATACTATTCCTTTTGTCAGACGGTATGTTACTTGCCCGAGACTCGATCGTCGGTATCCCAATACCTCGTTCAGTCTCGTTACCGGCAAGTCACTTTACT
>NW_025311370.1:0-597 GCF_018294505.1 Triticum aestivum
AAAAAATCAGAAAAAATATGGAACGACGCGTGGGACGGGGCCAACATACCTAAAGCGGCAACAACCCTGTGAATTGAATGTGAAAAATGTAGAGACAGATAAAAAAAGGCAAGAACTCTCTCGAAACTTATGGTAGACAAGGTAACTACCATGCCAGGAGAGAAAACGTCAACAAACTCTTCCAGACACGCGTCATTTTTACAACAGCGGTAAAAAAAGTTCAAAAAAACCAGGAAAAAGGAACCCTTACGGGCCTAGTATTTTTAGTCTTTGGTGCCGATTCGTGGCACCAACCGGGATCAATGCCACTCTTTAGTCTCGGTTGGTGCCACCAACTGGGACCAAATGTGTCTTTTCAGCAGCCCAAAGGGCGGGAAGCAGAGGCCTTTGGTCCTGGTTGGTGGCACCAACCGAGACTAAAGGGAGAGCATTGGTACCGGTTGGTGCTACGAACCGGTACCTATGCACCCCCTTTAGTCCCGGTTGGTGCCACCAACCGGGACCAAAGGCCCTTGTGCTGCACGCGTCGCGGCCAAAGTTTAGTCTCACCTCGCTAGTTGAGAGGGGCGCGCAGTGGTTTATAAGCCCTACTGTCGC
>NW_025311371.1:0-597 GCF_018294505.1 Triticum aestivum
ACCCCTCCCACGGTGCGCCATTAGTAGTTTAAAAACTAAAAATAAAAAAAAATTGAAAAAAATTTGAAACATAATTACTAATGGCGCTCCGTGGGAGTGGTGCGCCATTACTAGTTGAAATAGTAATGGCGCACCATCCCACGGTGCGCCATTAGTAGTTTTGAAAAAATTACTAATGGCACACCGTGGATGTGGTGCGCCATTAGTATTTGCACACTAATGGCGCACCAACACATGGTGCGCCATTAGTATTTAGTAATGGCGCACCACATGTACAGTGCGCCATTAGTGTCCATATTGGCGATAGCTGTTTTTGTAGTAGTGTAGCATATGAAATGGATAATATAAAAACTCTATCTATGAAATACATGGTGCTACTTTGAAGTATAAGTGTCTATAAAGCATATTAGTGTGCCTCCTCTCTCTCCTTCTCTCTCTTTTATTATTTTTCTTTCTCTTTTTTTGGTGGGCTCTTTGACCACTCGTTGGTGCGGTCGATGTGGCGAAGTTGTAGGTCCGACAATCGCGGAACAACCGAAAGCTGATGACAACAAGACCGATGCTTGGGAAGAAAGTGTCTAGCAGCATGTGGCGAAT
>NW_025311372.1:0-597 GCF_018294505.1 Triticum aestivum
AAGATCAAAAGAGCACCAACCAAAACAGTGGTGTCCGCTTTGATGCAGCAACCGAGAGGGGAAAGGACACATATTATGGTTACATAATGGACATATGGGAACTTGACTACGGACATGATTTTAAGGTCCCTTTGTTTAAGTGCAAATGGGTCAATCTGTCAGGAGGCGGGGTACAGGTAGACCCACAGTACGGAATGACAACAGTGGATCTGAACAATCTTGGGTACACTGGCGAACCGTTCGTCCTAGCCAATGATGTGGCACAGGTTATCTATGTGAAGGACATGTCTACCAGATTGAGAAAAAGAAAAGATAAGGAAGCGAACACATCATATGATGAGCCACAGCGCCACATAGTTCTTTCAGGAAAAAGGGACATTGTGGGAGTGGAGGGCAAGACAGACATGTCTGAAGATTATGAAAAGTTTCATGAAATTCCTCCCTTCAAAGTCAAGGCTAACCCAAGCATCCTAATAAACGATGAAGATTATCCATGGTTACGGCGCAATAAGAAAATGACAGAAGCGAAGAAAAAGTGAAGACTTTCTCCCGCAACTATTATGATGATACCATGCCAACTTTGTAACAGACGAGTAT
>NW_025311373.1:0-597 GCF_018294505.1 Triticum aestivum
GGAATGTGCCAAAATGCACTTTTATTCTTCTTTCCATGGATATTTAATAACTGCTGGAATACTGGATAAACAAGTTTGCTGGAGTGACCAGAAAATTAGTGCTAGTTGTGGTTGCTGCAGTTCCGCGGACTATCTGGGACACGCCAAATGATGGTGTTTCTGCACACACGAAAAACCCGCTGGATGATGTGTCTGTTGTGATCAAACTAATTGGATATTGGATTCACTATTGGTTTCTTTTGTAGAGAAATGAGGTAAACAAAAATCTGTTGCAGTGGCAAGTAAGGCTCTTTGAACAGGTGGCAAATGAAGTGTTTGGAGCTGTGCGGGGCCAGAAACCAACTCACTTAAGGCTATCGGTCTTCAGCTGGATTAAGCAGCTGTGTAGCAGGGCCATCTCCAGAAATTTGGGGCCTCGGGCGGAAACCAAAATGTGGAAAATTTCACATAACAGAAGAGAATTAATGTGCGTAAAGCATACTGTCAGTTTATTAAAAAAATCCAGTCTGTTTTATTTGTACCTTATTTAAGCATATATCAGATATTATGCTAAAATGGTAATGTGATAGCAAAGCAATGGACGAACCTCCTGTTCTA
>NW_025311374.1:0-597 GCF_018294505.1 Triticum aestivum
AATCAGAATCACTTTGCTACACTCAACCAGTTCCTTGCTAACCAGCCAAAGACCTTCAGCAATTGTGTTGAGGCAACTGATGCTGACGATTGGCTCGTGGACTTATGCAAGCATTTCGAGTGCAGTAACGTCAGACCTGAGGACTTTGTCAAGTTTGCTTCCTTCCAACTCAAAGACCAAGCTGCAGAATGGTTATAGCAGTACAAGGATTCCAGAGGAGGCCGTGTGATTACCTGGGATGAATTCCGTCAAGACTTCAAAGCTCATCATATTCCTCAGAGCATGGTTGAAAGCAAGCGTGAGGAATTCCGCAACCTGAAGCAAGGTTCTACGTCTGTCTATGACTACAACAAGTTGTTTCAGAAGCTCACCCGCTTTGCTAAGCAGGACGTCCCTGACGAGAAGAGCATGATATACCAGTTCAGGGGTGGTCTCAGAGAAGAAATCTAGCTAGCTCTTGTTCTCTTTGAGCCCTTGAGGTACGATGAGTTCTACAACATGGCATTGAAGCAAGAGGCTGCTCAACTGAGGTGTGATGCTTCCAAGAAGCGAGTCAGAGATGCTACTCCTTCTTCCTCTACTCAAGTGGCCAAGCAG
>NW_025311375.1:0-597 GCF_018294505.1 Triticum aestivum
TGAACTTCTGCTTCGCTGGGTCTAGGTATCTGCTTATCTTCCCCGCGTAACCGTAAGGAAGTTTTACTCCTAGGAGGCAGGTGAAAAACTGCTCGATCTCCTCCTGACTTAGAGTGAAGCACGCGGGAGGGTAGTCATTTCCGGTCTTCTTGACCTTTTTGCCTTTGCGACGACTTTCTGTGTCCTGCTTCGCCTCATCAACATCATCATCATCATCATCATCATCATCATATATATAGCGTGAAGCTCCTGCCTGATGCCCATTGATTTCAAGTCTGCCCTTGCTTTCGGTCCATCTTTGGTCCTCTCTGGCATGTTGAGCAGGGTACCAAGCAGACTCTCGCACACGTTCTTCGTGATATGCATGACATCAAGGCTGTGAGGCACACGGTGGATCTTCCAGTACGGCAAGTCCCAGAAAACAGACCTCGTTTTCCATACCTTCAGCAGCGGCTCTGGCGCCTTTCGCTTCTTTCCCGGCTCTGGCGTCTTTTGCTTCTTTCCCGGCAGTGGGCAGTCTTTCCAATTTTTCAACAGCTTGTCTATTTCCTCGCCGCTCCTCGTACACGGGCGTTTTCGGGGTTCGGTTTCACCATC
>NW_025311376.1:0-597 GCF_018294505.1 Triticum aestivum
CCCGTGAATCGTGAGCACCCAGCTATGACTTACCGCACTCGTGCAAAATAATAAAACACGGTAAATATATTACTTACACGTGCGTTTTGTTTTGCAAGCGGCGCGAAAAAATTTAAAAAGGGAATGCAACACGAGGACTTCCCAGGAGGTCACCCATCCTAGTACTACTCTCGCCCAAGCACGCTTAACTTCGGAGTTCTGATGGGATCTGGTGCTTTAGTGCTGGTATGATCGCATCCGACATGTTATCCCGGTCTTCGTCCCTTATCCTTGCCCCTCCCAGCTCCACTACAAAGACGATTGTACATTGCTTTGGCCGCTCCCTCTCAACTACGGAGACGAGTTTAACGCGGTTTCCACCCCTCCCTCTCAACCGCACTAGTGCACGCTTGTCGCGCCACAACGCCGACGCTGGACCCGTGAATCGTGAGCACCCAGCTATGACTTACCGCACTCGTGCAAAATAATAAAACACGGTAAATATATTACTTACACGTGCGTTTTGTTTTGCAAGCGGCGCGAAAAAAATTAAAAAGGGAATGCAACACGAGGACTTCCCAGGAGGTCACCCATCCTAGTACTACTCTCGCCCAAGCA
>NW_025311377.1:0-597 GCF_018294505.1 Triticum aestivum
GATGATGGCGGCGGACGCGGAGGCGCTGGCCACCGACTCGTTGCTCTCTGCGGACCTGGCTTCTGTCGCTGCTTGCTTGGCGCGGCCACCGGCATGGGACTCTCGGCCACAAAAACGGGAGACGCGGTACGAGGCGGCAGCATGGACGGCAGCAACGACGCACGTGCGCCGCTCCTCGTCGAGCTGGCCTAGAGCGGCAAGTTGCTGAACCGCGCGCCGGCTTCGGGCGGCAACTGGCTCCGTCAGGCGAGGGGAGGGAGGTGGATCAGCGAGCTGCATAGCTCGTATCCGGCGGGCTACCCAGCCGGCTTGGATGCAGAATAACTACTCTTCGTAAGCCATTGTAAGAGTGCACAAAATGGTGGAGGGGATAGGGGAGCGGAGGAGGTGTGCGATTCTTGGCCGGCGTTTGGCCTCGTTTAAATAGGAGACTAAATAGACGGCGGACGGGAAGAGCTCGACCGACATTGCGTTTAACGCCAGCCCGGTCATGAACGGACGTGTGTCCAGAGTGGGTTTCTCGGCTTCCACATGGGCGGGTTTCATGGAGGCGTTTGAATGCGGCACGGAGGCGTGTTCAGCCGGGCATGCCGCGAG
>NW_025311378.1:0-597 GCF_018294505.1 Triticum aestivum
ATCTCTAGCCTTCCCCAAGTTGCTTTCCACTCAAATCATCTAGCCTTTACTCTCATAGGATTGTATTTGGTGAAAAGATGATTTGAGTGGAAAGCAACTTGGGGAAGGCTAGAGATCAAGATTCATATGGTTGGATTGGAATATCTTGGTCTCAACACATGAGTAGGTGGCTCTCTCTCAGAAAATGAGTAGTGGAAGTGTAGGCACGTTCTGATGGCTTTCCTCACGAATGAGGAGAGGGTGGAGGGGTATATATAGCCTCCACACAAAATCTAACCGTTGCACACAATATACCAAACTCGGTGGGACCGAATCGTGAAACTCGGTTGGACCGATCCAGTACATAATGTGACCGTTAGGCAATTTCGGTGGGACCGACATGTCAACTCGGTGGGACCGATATCATTAGGGTTAGGGCATAACGTAATCTCGGTTTGACCAATTACACAAACTCAGTGGAACCAACTTTGGTAATAAGCTAACCAGAGAGTTGGTCAGGCAAACTCGGTGGGACCGATTCGCTCGTCTCGATGGGACCGAAGCGTTACGAAAAGGAAACAGAGAGTTTGCATTGCAGACTCAGTTGGACCGATTGCT
>NW_025311379.1:0-597 GCF_018294505.1 Triticum aestivum
GGTCATCAACACTCACAGTTTTGGCCGATTCTGGCCCGTTTCGTGGACTATTGCTCACTTTTTTGGGGCCCCGGAGTGATTTCCACGATTAAGGAACCCTTGGGTGCGCTTACGGGTTGGTTATCAACACTCGCGGTTTTTCTCGATTCTGACCCGTTTCGTGGACTGTTACTCACCGTTTTGGGGCCCCAAAGCGATTTCCATGGTTGTTGAACCCCAAGGTGCGCTTAAGTGTAAGTCATCAACAATCGCAGTTTGGGCCGATTCTGGCCCGTTTCTTGGACTATTACTTAGTTATGGGGTCCCGAAATGACCCCGGGTTGTGTTTACGTGTCGGTCAGCAACACTCACAATTTTGGCCAATTCCAACGTGTTTTTTGGACTATTACTCACTGTTTTTAGGTCCCGAAGTGATTTCCATAGTTGTTGAACCCCAAGGCCCGATTACCTGTCGTTCATCAATACTCATAGTTTGGGCTGATTCTGGCCCGTATCATGGACTATTACTCACTTTTTTGGGCCCCCGGAGTGATTTCCACGATTAACAAACCACGGGGTCCATTTACGTGTCGGTCATCAACACTCACAGTTTTGGCC
>NW_025311380.1:0-597 GCF_018294505.1 Triticum aestivum
TGATGATATCATGACAACTTGGAACCTTATCAGAGTTCATTTCAAATGCTTTTCAATTTCATGGTCTTATAGCTCAAAATAAACAGTAAATGCATGAAAAATAACAAATGAAGTCAGGAAGGGTTGTAAATTGATGATGTGGCTTTGAATGTTGCATGTTGAACATAGAAAAACAAGGGGGTTCAAATAAGTCCAAAATAAATGAAATCGCTTTGTAACAGACGAGTTTCTGTATGAAACCCTGATACTTCGAAGGAGATTGTCTGTTTTGTACACGAAGTGCATCCAGTATTTGTTGTAAGCCTCTCTACTTTCTTGCACATGCTATGTGGGTGAAATGATGATGCCATGCCAACTTGGAACCTTATCAGAGTTCATTTCAAATGCTTTTCAATTTCATGGTCTTATAGCTCAAAATAATCAGTAAATGCATGAAAAATAACAAATGAAGTCAGAAAGGGTTGTAAATTGATGATGTGGCTTTGAATGGTGCATTTTGAACATAGAAAAACAAGGGGATTCAAATAAATTCAAAAAATGAAATCCCTTTGTAACAGACGAGTTTCCGTATGAAACCCTGATACTTCGATGGAGATT
>NW_025311381.1:0-597 GCF_018294505.1 Triticum aestivum
AAAGGTTGAAAGTTGGCATGGTATCATCATTTGACCCGCATAGCATGTGCAAGAAAGTAGAGAGGGTTACGGCAAAAACTGGATGTACTTCGTGTACAAAACGGACAATCTCTTTCGAAGTATCAGGGTTTCATATGGATCCTTGTCTGTTACAAAGGGATTTCAATTTTTTTGAACTTATTTGAACTCCATAGTTTTTCTGTGCTCAAGATGCACCATTCAAAGCCACATCATTAATTTTCAACCCTTTCTGACTTGATTTGTTATTTTTCATGCATTTACTGATTATTTTGAGCTATATGACCCTGAAATTGGAAAGCATTTCAAATGAACTCTAAAAAGGTTGAAAGTTGGCATGGTATCATCATTTGACCCACATAGCATGTGCAAGAATGTAGAGAGGGTTACGGCAAAACCTGGATGCACTTCGTGTACAAAACGGACAATATCTTTCGAACTATCAGGGTTTCATACGGAAACTTGTCTGTTACAAAGGGATTTCATTTTTTGAACTTATTTGAACTCCATAGTTTTTCTGTGCTCAAAATGCACCATTCAAAGCCACATCATCAATGTTCAACCCTTTGTGAGTTCTTT
>NW_025311382.1:0-597 GCF_018294505.1 Triticum aestivum
AAGGAAAAACTGGTAATCTATTCCTTAAAAAAAAATCTTGGAGATTATGTAATGCTTACTCTCAAACTTTTTGTTTATACAGTAGTGATATTCTTTGTTTCACTCTTTATCTTTGGATTCTTATCTAATGACCCAGGACGGAATCCTGGACGCGAGGAGTAATAATTCCGTTTATTTTTTTTTTTCTTATTGGATTTGTTTCGTACATTTATCTATGAGAAAATCCGGGGGTCAGAATTCTTTCCAATTCGAAAGTCCCAAATGATCCAAGGGAGCGGAAAGAGAGGGATTCGAACCCTCGGTACAAAAAAATTGTACAACGGATTAGCAATCCGCCGCTTTAGTCCACTCAGGCATCTCTCCACGTTCCAAAGCGAAAGGTTTCCGTGATATGATATAGGCAAGAAATAAGAAATAATGGTTGCAAAAAAACCCCTTTTTTTTCTTTCAAAAGTCTATAAAAATTATATTGCCAATTCCATTTTAGTTATATTCTTTTTTCTTAATGTTAATAAAAAAAGAAGAAAATTCTTGTTTTTTCTTTCTAAAAATCGATATTGGCCGAGAGACAATCAAATAGATTTTCTCTTTAGCGGG
>NW_025311383.1:0-597 GCF_018294505.1 Triticum aestivum
CATGCTATGGGGGTGAAAAGATGATACCATGCCAAGTTCCAACATTTTCAGAGTTCATTTTGTAGTGATTTTCAATTTCACCGTCATTTAGCTCTCTAAACAAATCGATAAATGACTGAAAAGCAGCAAATGATGTAAGAACGTGTTGGAAATTGATGACGTCGCTTTGAATGATGCATACTGAACGCAAAAATAGCCTGGAGTTCAAAAAAGTTTAAAAAACATTGAAGTGCCCGTGTAACAGATGAGTTCTCGTCGGAAACCCTGATACTCCGAAAGAGATTGTCCAGTTTGTACACGAGGTGCGTCCAGTTTTCGCCGTGACCCTCTCTACTCTTTTGCACATGCTATGGGGGTGAAATGATGATACCATGCCAAGTTCCAACATTTCCAGAGTTCATTTTGTAGTGATTTTCAATTTCACCGTCATTTAGCTCTCTAAACAAATAGGTAAATGACTGAAAAACATCAAATGATGTCAGAACGCGTTGGAAATTGATGACATCGCTTTAAATGATGCATACTGAACGCAAAAATAGGCTGGAGTTCAAAAAAGTTTTAAAAACAATCAAGTGCCCGTGTAACAGATGAGTTCTC
>NW_025311384.1:0-597 GCF_018294505.1 Triticum aestivum
TTTTGTACACTAAGTGCATCCAGTTTTTGCCGGGACCCTCTCAACTTTCTTGCACATGCTATGTGGATGAAATGATGATACCATGCCAACTTTCAACCTTTTCAGAGTTCATTTGAAATGCTTTTCAATTTTAGGGTCTTATAGCTCAAAATAATTAGTAAATGCATGAAAAATAACAAATGAAGTCAGAAAACATTGAAAAATGGCTTTGAATGGTGCATTCTAAACACACAAAAAGTCAGGAGTTCAAATAAGTTTTTAAAAATGAAATCCCTTTGTAACATACGTGTTTCCGTATGAAATCCTGATACTTTGAAAGAGATTGTCCGTTTTGTACACGAAGTGCATCCAGTATTTGTCGGGACCCTCTCAACTTTCTTGCACATGCTATGTGGATGAAATGATGATACCATGCCAACTTTACACCTTTTCAGAGTTCATTTGAAATGCTTTTCAATTTTAGGGTCTTATAGCTCAAAATAATTAGTAAATGTATGAAAAATAACAAATGAAGTCAGAAAGGATTGAAAAATGATGATGTGGCTTTGAATGGTGCATTTTGAACACACAAAAATTCAGGAGTTCAAATAAGTTTTA
>NW_025311385.1:0-597 GCF_018294505.1 Triticum aestivum
CAGAAAACAGAACAAAAAACTGAAAAAAATAAAAATAGCAACAATAAGTATTTTGTTGTAAGTAGAAACAAAATAAAATAAATAAAGCAACAAAGAAAACAAAAAAAGAGTTTTCAGATTTGAAAACTAATGGCACCAACAGAAAGTTTATAATTTTTCTAAAACTAAAAGCAAAAAGAATTAAAAAATAAAGCAAAAGACCAAAAGAAAAATAAACCAAAACCAAAATAAACTAAATAAAGCAACAAATAAAACAAAAAAACAAAAAAAAATGCCACCTACTGGGCCCCACGGCCTGAATACGACTAGAAACCCTATGGGCCAGGATTCAGGCCCGTGGAAGGCCCAGTAGGCCCACACGCACAGATGGCAGAGTTAGGCCCGAAAGCCTGCTTTAGAGAGGAGCTCGAGAGGGGAGCCGCACCGCACCTTATAAACTGGTGCGGCTTCCTCTCAACTAGCGAGGTGGGACTAAACATTTGGCGCGGGGCAGCACAAGGCCTTTGGTCCCGGTTGGTGGCACCAACCGGGACTAAAGGGGGAATTGGTCCCGGTTGGTGGCACCAACCGGGACTAATGCCGCCCTTTAGTCCCGGT
>NW_025311386.1:0-597 GCF_018294505.1 Triticum aestivum
AAACAAATGATGTTAGAACATGTTGGAAATTGATGACGTCACTTTGAATGCTGCATACTAAACACAAAAGAAGTCGGAGTTCAAATAAGTTTAAAAAACATCGAAGTGCCCGTGTAACAGATGAGTTCTCGTCCGAAACCCTGATACTCCGAAAGAGTTTGTCCAATTTGTACGTGACGTGCGTCCAGTTTTTGCCGTGACCCTCTCTACTCTTTCGCACATGCTATGCGGGTGAAATGATGATACCATGCCAAGTTTCAACATTTTCAGAATTCATTTTGTAGTGATTTTCAATTTCACGGTCATTTAGCTCTCTAAACAGTTAGGTAAATGACCAAAAAACAACAAATGATGTTAGAACATGTTGGAAATTGATGACGTCGCTTTGAATGCTGCATACTGAACACAAAAGAAGTCCGGAGTTCAAATAAGTTTAAAAAACATTGAAGTGCCCGTGTAACAGATGAGTTCTCGTCCGAAACCCTGATACTCCGAAAGAGATTGTCCAATTTGTACGTGACATGCGTCAAGTTTTTGCCGTGACCCTCTCTACTCTTTCGCACATGCTATGCGGGTGAAATGATGATACCATGCCAA
>NW_025311387.1:0-596 GCF_018294505.1 Triticum aestivum
AAAGTTGGCATGATATCATCATTTCATCCACATAGCATGTGCAAGAAAGTTGAGAGGGTTACGGCAAAAACTGGATGCACTTCGTGTACCAAACGGACAATCTCTTTCAAAGTATCAGGATTTCATCCGGAAACTCGTCTGTTACAAAGGGATTTCATTTTTTAAACCTTATTTGAACTCCTGACTTTTTGTGTGTTCAAAATGCACCATTCAAAGCCACATCATCATTTTTCAATCCTTTCTGACTTCATTTGTTATTTTTCATGCATTTACTAATTATTTTGAGCTATAAGACCCTAAAATTGAAAAGCATTTCAAATGAACTCTGAAAAGGTTGAAAGTTGGCATGATATAATCATTTCATCCACATAGGATGTGCAAGAAAGTTGAGAGGGTTACGGCAAAAAGTGGATGCACTTCGTGTACAAAATGGACAATCTCTTTCAAAGTATCGGGATTTCATCCGGAAACTCGTCTGTTACAAAGGGATTTCATTTTTTTAAACTTATTTGAACTCCTGACTTTTTGTGTGTTCAAAGTGCACCATTCAAAGCCACATCATCATTTTTCAATCCTTTCTGACTTCATTTGTTATT
>NW_025311388.1:0-596 GCF_018294505.1 Triticum aestivum
AAAAACTGGATGCACTTCGTGCACAAAACGGACAATTTCTTTCGAAGTATCAGGGTTTCATATGGAAACTTGTCTGTTACAAAGGGATTTCATTTTTTTTGAACTTATTTGAACTCCCTTGTTTTTCTGTGTTGAAAATGCACCATTCAAAGCCACATCATCAATTTACAACCCTTTCTGACTTCATTTGTTATTTTTCATGCATTTACTGGTTATTTTGAGCTATAAGACCATGAAATTGAAAAGCATTTGAAATGAACTCTGAAAAGGTTCCAAGTTTGCATGGTATCATCATTTCACCCACATAGCATGTCCGAGAAAGTAGAGAGGGTTACGGCAAAAACTGGATGCACTTCGTGTACAAAACGGACAATCTCTTTCGAAGTATCAGAGTTTAATACGGAAACTCGTCTGTTACACTTATTTGAACTCCATTGTTTCTCTGTGTTCAAAATGCACCATTCAAAGCCAAATAATCAATTTACAACCCTTTCTGACTTCATTTGTTATTTTTCATGCATTTACTGATTATTTTGAGCTATAAGACCATGAAATTGAAAAGCATTTGAAATGAACTCCGAAAAGGTTCCAAGTTG
>NW_025311389.1:0-596 GCF_018294505.1 Triticum aestivum
TGTCTGTTTTGTACACGAAGTGCATCCACATTTTGCCGGGACCCTCTCAACTTTCTTGCACATGCCATGTGGATGAAATGATGATACCATGCCAACTTTCAACGTTTTGAGAGTTCATTTTGAAATGCTTTTCAATTTTAGGGTCTTATAGCTCAAAATAATTAGTAAATGCATGAAAAGTAACAAATGAAGTCAGAAAGGATTGAAAATTGATGATGTGGCTTTGAATGGTGCATTTTGAACACACAAAAAGTCAGGAGTTCAAATAAGTTATTAAAAATGAAATCCCTTTGTAACAGACGAGTTTCCGTATGAAATCCTGATACTTTGAAAGAGATTGTCCGTTTTGTACACGAAGTGCATCCAGTTTTTGCCGGGACCCTCTCAACTTTCTTGCACATTCTGTGTGGATGAAATGATGATACCATGCCAACTTTCAACCTTTTCAGAGTTCATTTGAAGTGCTTTTCAATTTTAGGGTCTTATAGCTCAAACTAATTTGTAAATGCATGAAAAATAACAAATGAAGTCACAAAGGATTGAAAAATGATGATGTGGCTTTGAATGGTGCATTTTGAACACACAAAAAGTCAGGA
>NW_025311390.1:0-596 GCF_018294505.1 Triticum aestivum
AACTCTGAAAAGGTTGAAAGTTGGCATGGTATCATCATTTCATCCACATAGCATGTGCAAGAAAGTTGAGAGGGTCCCAGCAAAAACTGGATGCACTTCGTGTACAAAACGGACAATCTCTTTCAAAGTATCAGGATTTCATACGGAAACACATATGTTACAAAGGGATTTCATTTTTAAAAACTTATTTGAACTCAAGACTTTTTGTGTGTTCAGAATGCACCATTCAAAGCCAAATCATCATTTTTCGATCCTTTCTGACTTCATTTGTTATTTTTCATGCATTTACTAATTATTTTGAGCTATAAGACCCTAAAATTGAAAAGCATTTTAAATGAACTCTGAAAAGGTTGAAAGTTGGCATGGTATCATCATTTCATCCACATAGCATGTGCAAGAAAGTTGAGAGGGTCCCGGCAAAAACTGGATGCACTTCGTGTACAAAACGGACAATCTCTTTCAAAGTATCAGGATTTCATACGGAAACTCGTCTGTTACAAAGGGATTTTATTTTATAAAACTTATTTGAACTCCTGAATTTTTGTGTGTTCAAAATGCACCATTCAAAGCGACATCATCATTTTTCAATCCTTTCT
>NW_025311391.1:0-596 GCF_018294505.1 Triticum aestivum
TTTGTACTAGACTATAGAGCTAGTCAACTCTAGTGTAAAATTATTTGTACAAGCTTATAGAGCTTGTTCAACTCTAGTGTAAAATTATTTCTACTATGCTATAGAGCTAGTTCAACTATACTGTAAAATTATTTGTACAAGCTTATAGAGCTACTTCAACTCTAGTGTAAAATTATTTGAACTAGGTTATAGAGCTAGTTCAACTCTAGTGTAAAATTATTTGAACTAGCATATAGAGCTAGTTCAACTCTAGTGTAAAATTATTTGAACTAGCTTATAGAGCTAGTTCAACTCTAGTGTAAAATTATTTGTACTAGGCTATAGAGCTAGTTCAACTCTAGTGTAAAATTATTTGAACTAGCTTATAGAGGTAGTTTAACTCTAGTGTAAAATTATTTGTACTAGACTATAGAGCTAGTCAAATCTAGTGTAAAATTATTTGTACAACCTTATAGAGCTAGTTCAACTCTAGTGTAAAATTATTTGTGCTATGCTATAGAGCTAGTTCAACTCTAGTGTAAAATTATTTGTACTAGACTATAGAGCTAGTCAACTCTAGTGTAAAATTATTTGTACAAGCTTATAGAGCTAGTTCA
>NW_025311392.1:0-596 GCF_018294505.1 Triticum aestivum
GACAGGGGGCATGGCCAGGGCCGCAAGTACGCGGCCAGAGAGCAGCTCGGGATGGCCGGAGCGGCAGCGGGAGGCGGCTAAGCGGCACCGGACGCGGCCGGAGGTGGGAACCGGACCGGGCGACGGCGACGGGCAGGCTGGTGCGGGGCCGCGGTTGACGACGTTGGCCGGCGAGCAGGTGCAGGGGGAGGTGAAGGCGCGCGCAGGCTACAGCAGGCGCAACTTCGGGTAGGGCGAGCGCGAGCTCGGTCGCGGGGGGTTCGGCGGAGCGCGTGCGTTCGGTGACGAGGGGAAGAGAAGAGGCTGGGGGCCTCACCGAGCAACGTAGGGCACAGGGCAGTGGGGGTCGAGGAGGAGGACGGGGACGGCGACGTGGTGGTGGCGACGGGCGTCGGGGTGACTTCGGGGCTCGGCAACGGAGTGGCGGTGGGCGTCCAGCGAGGCGATGCCGTGGAGAAGGACGAAGGCGCGGCGGAAGGAAAACGCGAGGAGGAGGCCGGAGGTTGGTGCTCGGCGCCGGCGGGCGGCGACTATCTCCGGGCGCGGGCGCTCTGAGAGGAGGGGAGCGAGTAGCGAGGGGAAGTGGGGGTCTTCGC
>NW_025311393.1:0-596 GCF_018294505.1 Triticum aestivum
CGGCGTCTGTCGTCGCTACCGCGACGATATCCGCCTCGACTCGCGTTACCCTAAGATAGACATGGTGGCAGTGGTGTCACGTTCTCGTCTCGGCGTCCGTCGTCGCTACCGCGACGACGTCCGCCTCTACTCGCGTTACCCTAAAATAGACAGGGTGGCAGTGGTGTCACGTGCTCGTCTCGGCGTCCAACGTCGCTACCGCGACGACGTCCGCCTCGTCTCGCGTTACCCTAAGATAGACAGGGTGGCAGTGGTGTCACGTGCTCGTCTCGGAGTCCGTCGTCGCTACCGCGACGACGTCCCCCACGACTCGCGTTACCCTAAGATAGACTGGGTGGCCTTGGTGTCACGTGCTCGTCTCGGCGTCCGTCATCTCTACCGGGACGACGTCCGCCACGAGTCGCGTTACCCTAAGATAGACAGGGTGGTCCTGCTATCACGTGCTCGTCTCGGCGTCCGTCGTCGCTACCACAACGACGTCCGCCTCGACGCGCATTACCCTATGATAGACAGGGTGGCCCTGGTGTCACGTGCTCGTCTCGGCGTACGTTGTCGCTACCGCGACCACGTCCACCACGACCCGCGTTACCCTAAGA
>NW_025311395.1:0-596 GCF_018294505.1 Triticum aestivum
CACCTCGTCCCCAAAAGCAAGTGGACATCTGATATCGAGCTAAGCAGACACGCGCCGGCATTAGGACGGTGACAGCATCTCCAGCAGACGCCCCTCAACTGGTATCACCATAATATTAGGCTCCGCACGACAACACGACACTCGCCGGAATTATCATGTGGCGTTGACTACTAGGCCGTCACGTCTCCCAGGATCATGTGTTAGTGGCCAGAGGTCATTTGGCCTCTCGGAGGAGATCCACGCCCCAGCGTGAGGGCGCCTCTCTGCGCCCCGTGGGCTCGTTGCCGATAGAAGGAAATGCCGAGTTTCTTCTCTTCTGACATAAGATAAAATTCAGATGACATAAAAACCCATTGCGATTGCGTAAATACAGTAGTTTATAGAATAAGTATTGCTGATGTTGTTGTTGAATAGTTGTAGTTGCATATATACGGTAGTGCAATAGCTTATAATTTCGTATCTTACTCAAAATTTGTTGCTCACCGGTAGTCTCTCTGTCTCTTTCCGCATTCAACAGAGACTTGTCAGATCTGAGTGATATGCCACAAATTTACTGTTTGAAGGTAATTTCTCCCTCTGTCCCACTTTCTTATTTT
>NW_025311396.1:0-596 GCF_018294505.1 Triticum aestivum
CACACGTACGTCAGCCTCATGTCAGTGTCAGCGTCAACGGCGTCGCCCCTGACGCACATTACAGAGACGGGGCGGCGGCCTGCGTGGGCCTTGCCGGTGCCCACGATCAAGAGGAAGACGCTGCCATCCTCCTCCGAGACTAGCAGGCGGCGGTGATCCTCCAGCGACTCCGGCATGGTGAATGGGTAGCACGTCTCGTACTTGATGTTCTCCGCCAAGGGCCAGCAGTGACCGCTGCACGCATCCGTGAGGTGATGCACCATGTCCGCCGGCGAGCCACAAAACAGCATCGGGCACTCATAGTAGTGTACGAAGGGCTCCTTAGAGGCATCGACCATGCCGTCCATGAAACGGGAGTGGCTGTAGGGGGCGTTGCGCCAATTGAATATATGAGCAAGTTATTATGAGATTTAATCCGAATAAGCACAAAATAAATCATCACAGCTATAACAGAGATGAAACTAATCATGTGGACTAGCATAGTAGTAGGATACAGAGTAGAAACATGAATTCTACCACGATTTCAAACAGGAAGGACAAAAACACATACAGTGCAATGGGAGCAGCACCATTGGCGTTGAGGTTGTCGTCCATGT
>NW_025311397.1:0-596 GCF_018294505.1 Triticum aestivum
GTTCCACATCTAGTTGACGGCGGGATGTCCATTCTTCAGTATGCTGATGATACTATCATCTTTATGGAGCATGACCTGTCGAAAGCAAGGAACATGAAGCTGCTGTTATGCTTATTTGAACAATTGTCTGGGCTTAAAATCAACTTGCACAAGAGCGAATTGTTCTGCTTTGGAAGAGCCAATGATGACCGGGAGTCGTATCAACAATTGTTCGGATGTGAATTGGGCTCATTACCGTTTACGTACTTAGGTATACCCATTCATCATCGTAAGCTAACTAATATTGAGTGGAAATGTATTGAGGATCATTTTGAAAAGAAACTGAGCTGTTGGAAAGGAAAGCTCATGTCATACGGAGGTCGATTAATTCTGATTAATTCGGTCCTTACTAGTATGCCTATGTTTCTCTTATCCTTTTTTTTGGTTCCGGTCAGAGTTAGGAAAAGGTTAGATTTCTATCGATCTCGTTTCTTTTGGCAAATTGATGAGCTGAAACGAAAGTATATACTTGCGAAGTGGGATATTATCTGCAGACCTAAGGACCAAGGTGGCCTAGGAATTGAAAATCTGGAAGTCAAAAACATATGTCTCCTTAG
>NW_025311398.1:0-596 GCF_018294505.1 Triticum aestivum
ATTCTAGAAATTTCACGCAACTCAAGGACCCTTGGAGAGAGTTGGAGATTTCGTTATTTTCATATTTGAGAGTTTTCTCGAATTGAAAAGAGGATCATTTGATTTATTTATTTCATCTTCAATTATTTTTCCGTTATCAAAAATATAAGAGAGGGAATAATATGACTTTCCCAAATTTAGGAAAATGAAGATTTAATAAATAGATCAAATTTTGTTTGCCGGAGTTTTATTTGCATTTTATTCGGATAGGGAAAATGCGCGTTTTTGAAAATTTTATTTTAGGTCCGGAGAAAAGTTCATTTTGTTCGGCTCATTTTTAGGAGTCGGAGAAAATTTAGGTTTTCGGAGTTCGTTTAGATTTTTTTTGTTTTTTTTTTGTTTTTTTTTCTGCGCGCGAGACCGTTTAAAAAAAAAACCCCGCAGCGCCTTGGGCCAAAGGCCCAAGCCGCTAGCCGCCGGCCGGCCAAGAGGCCATAGCACGCGCGCACCAGGGAGCCGCCGCTTCCTTCTTTCTTTTTCTAGTCCTAGTAGGACTCTTGTCCTATGTTCGTTTATTCCGTATCTATTTCTAGATCTTTTCCTCTTGTTTCCTAATC
>NW_025311399.1:0-596 GCF_018294505.1 Triticum aestivum
AAATTCGGCATGCAAGATTGCAAAGGCGTCAAAATTCCTATGCCCACAAATGGCCATCTATGCACTGATGAAAATGGTATTGACTTCGATCACAAGGTATACCGCTCCATGATTGGTTCTTTATTGTACTTATGTGCATCTAGGCCAGATAGAATGCTTAGTGTTTGCATGTGTGCCCGATTTCAAGCTGCACCGAAGGAATCACATCATAAGGCTGTGAAGCATATTCTTCGATATCTAGCTCACACACCAACACTAGGATTATGGTACCCCAAGGGCTCTGCTTTTGATCTCATTGGATATTCTGACTCTGACTATGCTGGTGATCGTGTGGACCGCAAGTCAACCTCTGGCACTTGTCATTTCCTCGGACGATCTTTGGTCTGTTGGTCCTCGAAGAAGCAGAACTGCGTATCACTGTCTACTGCTGAAGCTGAATACATTGCTGCTGGCTCTTGCTGTGCTCAACTGCTTTGGATGAAGCAAACCCTCAAGGACTATGGCGTCAACGTGAAGAATGTGCCTCTCCTCTGCGACAATGAGAGTGCCATCAAGATTGCTCACAACCCAGTTCAGCACTCGAAGACAAAGCACAT
>NW_025311400.1:0-596 GCF_018294505.1 Triticum aestivum
GTGCGGCGAGATGAGTAGGGGGGTTGAGAGAATGCGGCGGCGTGATCTAGACATCCCCCTTTTCGCGAGGCAGGGCAACGCGGGGTTCCTGACATCTTTTCAATCGTGATCTTAGGCGTGTATCTATATTTTTTGTGTTGTATTAAATGTGCCCGGGAAATAGATAAATTATTTCCTAACTACTTTGTTAGGAATGCTACCTTTTGTGCGTCAAACAAATATACATGGAGCTTTAGAAAAAAAATACATGGACATTATGTTCTCACGCCCCGATCGATTCAACAACGTGCAAACGAATACTTACTAAATAATACAGAGTACATAGTTATTCTTTCTTTTTTGAATCCTGTAGTATCCTACGGCGCGTGAGTTTTAAAGTATACGTGTTAAACAAGGAGTTTTAATGTATACAGCTTAGCGCATGCGGAATAATACCTCATGGCCTATGACAAGTTTTAATGTACGTAGCGAAGCAAAGCGATTCTTCTCTGGCTGCTTGCTCACTACATTCATGAGTTTTAATGTATACAGCTCAGTACATTCACGAGTTTTAATGTATAAACCTCTCCGACCCCGAGACACACTCGACATCCACT
>NW_025311401.1:0-596 GCF_018294505.1 Triticum aestivum
CTGTAGGAATGCCAGTTTTGGGGGTGAATCGCTTTTTGGGCAAAAATTAAACCGCCAGCTTCGTGGGCGTAACAGGGATGGACACAGGATAGCGCACGCCACCTAAAAGGCGAGAAGTTGTGGTGGGCTGTGCGGCGCACCCGCCACTGCTAAGATGCATGGCCTCCTTTTGAGGTTACCACAGTTTTAGTTGTGGCGGGGCGAATTATTTGCCTGCCGTTGTTGGCAGACCGAGCAGTGACGGGCGGCATTGCTTGCCCGCCACTGTTAGGTTTCATCACGCGGCCAAATCTGAAAAGGCTTACCTGTGGCGGCTCTATATTATCACCTGCCACTGTTGTTTCTCCAAATTGGTTTTGGCAGATGACATAGTGTGCCCACCACTCATACGAGTTCACCTATAAGCCTTTTCCAGTAGTGGTTGTCGTCCTCTGGCCGCAATATCCCTGATCCCCGGCACATAAATTTTGTAGGTGATGGAGTTAAATGAGCCGACTAATGTGTGTAATAGAAAAATGGGCTACTAATATATTACTTTCAACTTATGGATTATCATATTGAAAATGAAGGGAGAACTATGGCATATAAGATCTGGA
>NW_025311402.1:0-596 GCF_018294505.1 Triticum aestivum
CCGGCGAACGGCGGCTCCTCGCGGGCTCCAGATGGTCAGGATGGATCCGCAAGACCGGGGCGGTCCTTCCAGTGGTCGCTGGGTCGGCAGGGATGGAGTGAGCTGCCAGCGGCGAGCTTCGTGGTGGAGGAGGCATTCGGGAGCAAAGAGCTTTTGTGGCTACGGTGGTTCCCGATCAAAATCGAGTAGGGGGACAGGCTCACGGGAGGAAGGGAAGGCTCCTGGTGGAGAGAGTGGCGAGGGGGAGGCCCTGGTGGTGCCGGAATGGCCGGGGCAGTGGCGGCGGCTGTGGTTGCCGGAGATGGGGAAGGAGACCTCCCCGAGTTGATTGGCTGCCAATTGGGGTCCTAGGGAGATGGTTTGGGACTGCCTGTGTGCGGGGATGAGCTCGGGGCTCCTTATATAGGCGATGGAGGTTGGTTCCGAGGCGGCCGGCGATAAGAACGACGGCGAACCGCCATGCTGTAGCTTGGGCGATGTGGCGGCGACGAGCGCTAGGAGACACGCTTGCGGATGAGCACGCACTGCTCCAGGAGGCAGGTGGCAAGCGCTGGTGGCTTGGGCGGCGCCAACACGACCGGGGCCTGCATGCGGCC
>NW_025311403.1:0-596 GCF_018294505.1 Triticum aestivum
CTACAAATTTTTTATTCCTACGATAATCCTATCCTATGAACCAAAAGAGGCCATATTTATTTACGAAGGGAGTACTATGCATTTTGGATAGCAGGCTATAACGACAAAATAAGGTTACTACAGCGTTTTTAACACGGTCCCACGAAATGGCACCTATGTAGTACAATCTAGGGATTTTAACGTTAAATCAACTAGCCCACCATTTTAAGTTTAGCACAAACATTCAAACAAATATCAGAATCAGAGTACCTGGTTTTGCATTTGACAGTTTAGTGGGAGCAAGCAGCGCCATAGTTGAGGATTCATGATGGACCTCTTCCTCTACCTTTCACGGAGAAAGCTCAGTGTGGTGAATCGTGAACCAAACTGGAACCCACACGTCTAATCCATCTTTCCACGATGAGTTGCACATCTGCTTTCCACATCCCACTTATGAGCTAGCTAAGTTAGCCCATGGACAAAACGACAAGGTGCTTTGATATTCTCACAAAAACGAAAAAGTTCTCTTCCAAAAAATCCTGAGACTATTTCCGGGATATTGCCCCTGCCAGAATGATTTCTTTATGCAATGCCCAAAGGCACTAGAGAACTCAAGA
>NW_025311404.1:0-596 GCF_018294505.1 Triticum aestivum
GCTCTTCCATTCGTCTCTTCCCCTTTTCCATGTCCACAGATGCATCGTTGTGCCACCCCAGCGCGCGGCCGCCCCGGCTAAGCCGCCTCTGTCTCCGATGATAACTCGACGCGGCACTCTCCCCGTTTGGCTGCCCAAATCCCTCTGCCTCGCTGTCACGGAAGTGGATGATGACGCCTCCTTGAACCAACACCAAGGAGGTCTATGACGCAGGTTTGAAGGCACCTGACAAGCCCATCTCGCGCCGCCGACCTGCTGAAATTCGAGGTCGGCACCCGTGTGTGACGCCCCCAATTCAATCGTACACTAATCAATCACGCAATGTGTACGATCAAGATCAAGGACTCATGGGAAGATATCACAACACAACTCTAAAACATAAATAAGTCATACAAGCATCATAATACAAGACAGGGGCCTCGAGGGCTCGAATACAAGTGCTCGATCATAGACGAGTCAGCGGAAGCAACAATATCTGAGTACAGACATAAGTTAAACAAGTTGCCATAAGATGGCTAGCACAAACTGGGATACAGATCGAAAGAAGCGTAGGCCTCCTGCCTGGGATCCTCCTAACTACTCTTGGTCGTCGTCAG
>NW_025311405.1:0-596 GCF_018294505.1 Triticum aestivum
CCGGGGACGCTCGGGGCGGTGCGCCCGGTGCCGGGGCTGCCCGTGGCCGGCGCCGCTGGCTCAGCTCCGCCAGCAAGGCGGTGCCGTAGACGGGCCGCGCGGACTCCGGCGCCGTTCGCGAGGAAAAGATGAGAGAGAGGAGAGAGGCTGAGAGGAAAAGAGGAGAGAGAGAGTGAGGAGAGAGGCCGACATGTGGGGGCTTTGCATGCAAAAAAGAGCGCCGGCGCTCCGAGCTGCGCCCCGGCTTTTTGGGTTTGGGTTGGTACCGCCGGGCGTAATTTCGACCAAATCCGGCGCTTTTTCAGGTCTTGGGGTCCCGACTAGGAGAAAAATTAGACGCCGGCGTTCAAAAAATGCTCATGGGGGGCATCCTGGGGGCGGCTGGAGATGCCCTGAGGCACACCCCCGCCACATCTATGCTCTCAACCGCTGGAAAAGAAGTAGGGAATGGAAAAAAATGTGAAAAGCTAGGA
Source organism: Triticum aestivum (assembly GCF_018294505.1). Taxonomy (NCBI): domain Eukaryota; kingdom Viridiplantae; phylum Streptophyta; class Magnoliopsida; order Poales; family Poaceae; genus Triticum; species Triticum aestivum. The sequence goes on from NW_025311405.1 coordinate 474, forward strand.
AAATCCATAAAATAAATTCAGGGCGAAAGGATGTGCCCCAGCATGCTCCCCGCACATGCCTCGTGTAAGATGGGGAGTGCTCCACGAGAGTGTTCTCTAGGAAGCCCACCTAAAGACACCCCT
>NW_025311406.1:0-596 GCF_018294505.1 Triticum aestivum
GTCAGAAAGGGTTAAAAAATTATGATGTGGCTTTGAATGGTGCATTTTGAACATACAAAATGTCTGCAGTTCAAATAACTTCAAAAAAATGAAATCCCTTTGTAAAAGACTAGTTTCCGTATGAAACCCTGATACTTCGAAAGAGATTATCCGTTTTGTACACGAACTGCATCTAGTTTTTGCCGTAACCCTCTCAAGTTTTTAGCACATTCTATGTGGGTGAAATGATGATACCATGCCAACTTTCAACCTTTTCAGAGTTCATTTGTATTGCTTTTCATTTTCAGTGTCATATATCTCAAAAAAATTAGTAAATGCATGAAAAGCAACAAATGAAGTCAGAAAGGTTTGAAAATTGATGACGTGACTTTGAAAGGTGCATTTTGAACACACAAAAAGTCTGGAGTTCAAATAAGTTAAAAAAACTAAAATCCCTATGTAACAGACGCGTTTCCGCATAAAACCCGGATACTTCGAAAGAGATTGTCCGTTTTGTACACGAAGTGCATCTAGTTTTTGCCGTAACCCTCTCAACTTTTTAGCACATTCTATGTGGGTGAAATGATGATATCGTGCCAACTTTCAACCTTTTCAGA
>NW_025311407.1:0-596 GCF_018294505.1 Triticum aestivum
ATCTGCAGCCAAACTCATTCGCTTGAATCTATATTCATACTCACAGTTCTGGTTTTGCAGGTCATAAATCTGGGCTTGGAGGTGCTCGATTTTCTCTTGAAGCTTGAAGATGGTATCCCCAATGACCTTGGCATCCAGCTTGTGGTTGTTGGTGAACTCCGTGATCATCATCTTGTTGGTGTTGAGTCCACGTTCCACCATCCGTTGACACTTGAAAACTTCTTGCTCCATGGCTTCGAGCTTTGTCTCCATGCTCCCAGTACGCCTTGGTCCCTCCACATCGCGGATGTGCAGCACTCCCTCATGCATCTCAATGGTTTGAGGGTGATGCAGCACCTCCTCGAGATAGGGGTTGATAACCCTCTCGAAAAACTTGTCCTTGGAAGCGCTTGGATACGACATGATGCTCTAGATCTTAAACAGAAACAGCTCGAAACGAAAACAGAGGATATTTGCGTGATACGGTGGTCAAAACCTTCGGGAGTATATATAATGAATTTTTACTGACCAAAATACGTAACATACAAGAAAACGGAGTTCGGGAGGCACACAAGGTGCCCACGAGACAGGAGGGCGCGCCCTACAGGGGGGGGGGG
>NW_025311408.1:0-596 GCF_018294505.1 Triticum aestivum
CTAGCATGTCATTATCTGCGTTTTCAGCAGGCAATACTGTAACATATCTGCATTCATAGTAGCTTTTTGTTCAGCATATATATGCGCCTTCAGTAAGCAAAATGGTGCAATATCTGTGATCATATAACTAGAACCCACCACTTGTTTTTTCAGTAGGCAACATAATTAGGATCTTGTTTTTGTGCAGTCAATATGTGTTTACCAGGCAATATTGTCGAATGCGCACTCATTTAGGCCTAATTCTCAGATCTCTGGAAATACAGAGGGGTGAGGGTTGCTGAAATCGAGAAATTTTCAGAGCGAAACTCAAATTCCGACAGACAATCAACAGCTAGAGGTCTTAGATATGTCTCCCGCGCACAAACCCTCACCCCATCGTTTTGGATTAGGGACGGATTAGAGATGCAGCAGCACAGTCATGGAGAGGGAGGAAGTGCAGCAGCTCATAGTTGCTTACATTTTTGGGTGGTAGGCAACAATTCATGTCGCCATCCTATCAGATCCTAGGGATGTAGGTGTTGGCGCCACCTCCTCGCCGCAGCGCCCTTCTTCTACCTCTTGCCTCACACAAGGAGAAACTCCACACACACACACAC
>NW_025311409.1:0-596 GCF_018294505.1 Triticum aestivum
GGAGAGGGTGTTTTGGCGCCCATGGAGTACGAATGGGGAAAAGGGAGGTAGAGAGGAAGGGGGAACCATGTATTCAGGGTGCGCTTGTCTCAAATGCGAGGAAATTTACAAACTTAGCCCCTGTTTTCAAATTTCTACTACATCACAGCAACATTAGTCAGCTGGGGATAGGACGGTAATCTCGCATACACCGAATATTTGCCGATGAGAGTTTGTTTTTGGCGCCCACCGTGTATGAATATGAATCGGGGAGGGAGTCGATTTCGGCCGAGGACACACTATGTTTTGGCGCCCATCGTGTATGAATCCGGGTGAGAGGCGGTTACGTCACGTTTGGGTGAAATTACAAACCTACCCCTATCGAAACCTATAGAAATTCAGCAGATAGGCTTTGCGTGGCAGGGATAGGCAGTAGTGATTTCCATCTCGCAGATTTTGGTTTCGGGTGGTCACTGCGACTTTCCCCGCTTTGTTCAAATTTTGTAGAGTGCATGTTTACCGTGCCAACTCAATTCGAATCATGTTTGTATTCTATATTTTTTTCTGGGCGGGATCCATTTTCAATTGGAATTACATTCTATATACATCATTTTTTT
>NW_025311410.1:0-596 GCF_018294505.1 Triticum aestivum
CGGTCAATAACCAATAGCGGAACCTGGATGCTCATATTGGCTCCCACATATTCTATGAAGATCTTTGTCGGTCAGACCGCATAACAACATACGTTGTTCCCTTTGTCATCGGTATGTTACTTGCCCGAGATTCGATCGTCGGTATCTCAATACCTAGTTCAATCTCGTTACCGGCAAGTCTCTTTACTCGTTCCGTAATACATCATCCCACAACTAACTCATTAGTTGAAATGCTTGCAAGGCTTAAGTGATGTGCATTACCGGGAGGGCCCAGAGATACCTCTCCGACAATCGGAGTGACAAATCCTAATCTCGAAATACGCCAACCCAACAAGTACCTTTGGAGACACCTGTAGAGCACCTTTATAATCACCCAGTTACATAGTGACGTTTGGTAGCACACAAAGTGTTCCTCCGGTAAACGGGAGTTGCATAATCTCATAGTCATAGGAACGTGTATAAGTCATGAAGAAAGCAATAGCAACATACTAAACGATCGAGTGCTAAGCTAACGGAATGGGTCAAGTCAATCACATCATTCTCCTAATGATGTGATCCCGTTAATCAAATGACAACTCATGTCTATGGCTAGGAAA
>NW_025311411.1:0-596 GCF_018294505.1 Triticum aestivum
ATTGATTCTTCTCTTTAATTCAAATTTATTACTTAAACCGCTTTTTTATTTGGATATGGGGGTGAGAAGAGATTATTTACTCTTTATTTCACAAGCGGGTATAGCGGATCCTGTATCCGTGTATACAGTATACAGAGATATATCGAAAAGGAACTTGTATCTGATATCTTTCTAGAGGCTAATAAATCTTTTTATTTTTTATATGGCTATGTTCTATTTGTAGGAGTAAAATAAGGATTAGACTGTGGAGAGATGGCTGAGTGGTTGATAGCTCCGGTCTTGAAAACCGGTATAGTTCTAGGAACTATCGAGGGTTCGAATCCCTCTCTCTCCTTTTGCTTATTGAATACGTTTGTTTCTTTCATTTTTTTTTTTTTTCTGTCCCTTATCTTTCTTTCATAAAACGGAATGAATTGCTCGGCTAGATGGAATAACCGAGCCAGAACAGAAAAAAAGTAGAACAGGTATAAATAAGAAAATCTTAGTTAAGAGGGTTCATGTAAAGAACAGGTTCCAAATCACGATCGATTCCCTTTTCAAAACCTGCTGCAGCAGCTCGGGCTCTTCCTGCATGCCATAAATGGCCCACAAAAAAG
>NW_025311412.1:0-596 GCF_018294505.1 Triticum aestivum
ATTTTGCTGACCTAAAAGCAAAAAGAATTAAAAAATAAAGCAAAAAACAAAAGAAAATAAATAATGCAAAAAACAAAACAAAAACTAAAGAAAAACTATTTTTATAGTAAAGTTAATCACAAACTTCTGATTCACACAAATTTCATAGAATTCAAATTTTAACTATTTAAATTTGAAAACTAATGGCACTAACAGAAAGTTTATAAATTTTCTGACCTAAAAGCACAAAGAATTAAAAAATAAAGCAAAAAACAAAAGAAAATAAATAATGCAAAAAACAGAACCAAAAAACTGGAAAAAAAATTAAAAAAACTGCCACCTATTGGGCCACCACGGCCTGAATACGACTAGAAACCCAACCTGGGCCAGGATTCAGGCCCGCAGAAGGCCCAATAGGCCCACAGATAGCACAGTGTGACATTAGGCCCGTAAGCCTGCATTTGAAAGGAGCTCGAGAGGGCAGCCGCAGTGGGGCTTATAAACCACTCCGAGCCCCTCTCAACTAGCGAGGTGGGACTAAACTTTTGGCCGCGGGCAGCGCAAGGCCTTTGGTCCCGGTTGGTGGCACCAACCGGGACTAAAGGGGGCATTGATAC
>NW_025311413.1:0-596 GCF_018294505.1 Triticum aestivum
ACACGTAAGCACACCTTAGGTTTAACAACTATGGAAATCGCTTTGGGGCCCCAAAAATGGTGAGTAATAGTCCACGAAACGGGTCAGAATCGGCCAAAACTGCGAGTGTTGATGAACGACACGTATACGCACCCCAGGGTTCATTACTCGTGGAAATTACTCCGGGACCCCAAAACAGTGAGTAATAGTCCACGAAACGGGCCAGAATCGGCCAAAACTGTGAGTGTTGATGACCAAGACGTAAGCGCACCTTGGGGTTCAACAACTATGGAAATTGCTTTGGGACTCCAAAATGGTGAGTAATAGTCCACGAAACGGGTCAGAATCTGCCAAAACTGCGAGTATTGATGACCGACACATAATCGGACCCCAGGGTTCGTTACTCGTGGAAATCAGTCCGGGACGCCAAAACAGTGAGTAATAGTCCATGAAACGGGCCAGAATCGGCCAAAACTATGAGTGTCGATGACCGACACGTAAACGCACCCCAGGGTTCGTTACTCGTGGAAATCACTCCGGGAACCTAAAACAGTGAGGAATAGTCCATGACGGGCCAGAATCGACCAAAACTGCGAGTGTTGATGACCAACGCATAA
>NW_025311414.1:0-596 GCF_018294505.1 Triticum aestivum
TTGGAACTTTGCATGGTCTCATCATTTCACCCACATAGCATGTGCAAAAGATTATAGAGGGTTACGGCAAAAACTGGACGCACTTCATGTACAAACTGGACAATCTCTTTCGAAGTATCAGGGTTTCTGACGAAAACTCATCTGTTACACGGGCACTTCATTTTTTTCAAACTTATTTGAACTCCAAACTTTTTTTGCGTTCCGTACACACCATTCAAAGCGACGTCATCAATTTTCAATACTTTCTGACATCAGTTGCTATTTTTCAGTCATTTACCGATTTGTTTAGAGAGCTAAATGACCGTGAAATTGAAAATCACTACAAAATGAACTCTGAAAATGTTGGAACTTGGCATGGTATCATCATTTCACCCACATAGCATGTGCAAAAGAGTATAGAGGGTTACGGCAAAAACTGGACGCACTTCGTGTACAGACTGGACAATCTCTTTCGAAGTATCAGGGTTTCTGACGAAAACTCATCTGGTACACGGGCACTTCATTTTTTTCAAACTTATTTGAACTCCAGACTTTTTTTGCGTTCCGTACACACCATTCAAAACGACATCATCAATTTTCAATAGTTTCTGACATCA
>NW_025311415.1:0-596 GCF_018294505.1 Triticum aestivum
TAAACTTATTTGAACTCCGTACTTCTTTTGTGTTCGGCATGCAGCATTCAAAGCGACGTCATCAATTTCCAGCATGTTCTGACATCATTTGTTGTTTTTCGGTCATTTACCTAATTGTTTAGAGAGCTAAATGACCATGAAATTGAAAATCACTACAAAATGAATTCTGAAAATGTTGAAACTTGGCATGGTATCATCATTTCACCCGCATAGCATGTGCGAAAGAGTAGAGAGTGTCACGGCAAAAACTTGGCGCACTTCGTGTACAAACTGGACAAACTCTTTCGGAGTATCAGGGTTTCGGACGAGAACTCATCTATTACACGGGCGCTTCAATGTTTTTTAAACTTATTTGAACTCCATACTTCTTTTGTGTTTAGTATGCAGCATTCAAAGCGACGTCATCAATTTCCAACATGTTCTGACATCATTTGTTGTTTTTCGGTCATTTACCTAATTGTTTAGAGAGCTAAATGGCCGTGAAATTGAAAATCACTACAAAATGAATTCTGAAAATGTTGAAACTTGGCATAGTATCATCATTTCGCCCGCATAGCTTGTGCGAGAGAGTAGAGAGGGTCACGGCAAAAACTGGA
>NW_025311416.1:0-596 GCF_018294505.1 Triticum aestivum
TAAATGCATGAAAAATAACAAATGAAGTCAGAAAGGATTGAAAAATGATGATGTGGCTTTGAATGGTGCATTTTGAACACACAAAAAGTCAGGAGTTCAAATAAGTTTTAAAAAATGAAATCCCTTTGTAACACACGAGTTTCCGGATGAAATCCTAGTACTTTGAAAGAGATTATCCGTTTTGTACACTAAGTGCATCCAGTTTTTGCCGTAACCCTCTCAACTTTCTTGCACAAGCTATGTGGATGAAATGATGATACCATGCCAACTTACAACCTTTTCAGAGTTCATTTGAAATGCTTTTCAATTTTAGGGTCTTATAGCTCAAAATAATTAGTAAATGCATGAAAAATAACAAATGAAGTCAGAAAGGATTGAAAAATGATGATGTGGCTTTGAATGGTGCATTTTGAACACACACAAAGTCAGGAGTTCAAATAAGTTTTAAAAAATGAAATCCCTTTGTAACAGACGAGTTTCCGGATGAAATCCTGATACTTTGAAAGAGATTGTCCGTTTTGTACACGAAGTGCATCCAGTTTTTGCCGTAACCCTCTCAACTTTCTTGCACATGCTATGTGGATGAAATGATGATA
>NW_025311417.1:0-596 GCF_018294505.1 Triticum aestivum
TAATTATTTTGAGCTATAAGACCCTAAAATTGAAAAGCATTTCAAATGAACTCTGAAAAGGTTGAAAGTTGGCATAATATCATCATTTCATCCACGTAGCATGTGCAAGAAAGTTGAGAGGGTTACGGCAAAAACTGGACGCACTTCGTGTACAAAACGGACAATCTCTTTCAAAGTATCAGGATTTCATCCGGAAACTGGTCTGTTACAAAGGGATTTCATATTTTAAACCTTATTTGAACTCCTGACTTTTTCTGTGTTCAAAATGCACCATTCAAAGCCACATCATCATTTTTCAATCCTTTCTGACTTCATTTGTTATTTTTCATGCATTTACTAATTATTTTGAGCTATAAGATCCTAAAATTGAAAAGCATTTCAAATGAACTCTGGAAAGGTTGAAAGTTGGCATGATATCATCATTTCATCCACATGGCATGTGCAAGAAAGTTGAGAGGGTTACGGCAAAAAGTGGATGCACTTCGTGTACAAAACGGACAATCTCTTTCAAAGTATTAGGATTTCATCCGGAAACTCGTCTGTTACAAAGGGATTTCATTTTTCAAACCTTATTTGAACTCCTGACTTTTTGTGTG
>NW_025311418.1:0-596 GCF_018294505.1 Triticum aestivum
GGGGTTTGCGGGGTCGTGGCGGGGCGCGTTCGACGCGGCTCGGCGCCGCGCGTCCAACGGTGGTGGCCGGAGGGGCTGGAACGGGCGGGGGCGAGCGCTTCGAGATCGCCGGCGGCGAGGTGCTTCGGGCGAGCAACGACAACGTTGGTTCGGCGCGAGATCGGGCAAGCGGAGGAGCTGGGGAGCATCTACGTGCGGTGGGGAGTGCTGCGGGCTTGAGCCCGTGACCAAAAGGTCACCGGAGACCCGCCGGCGGCGAGCTCCGCGGCGCGGCGTTCGGGCGCGCGCGGGGAAGAAGCTAGGGGGCGCGCGAGAGAGAAAGGACAGGGGAGGAGGGGGGAGAGGCTCACCGCGCGGCACACGGAGGCCGGTGAGAGCTTAGGAGCAGCAGGTCGGCGCCGGGGAAGAAGGGGGTCGCCGGCGTCCGCAGTTGAAGACGAGCTCGGGAAGGCCGTTGCAGTGGCTCCGAGCTTCAACGGAGAGGCGGAGGTGGTGTAGTCGAGGGTGGCGACGGCGTATGACACGGCGAGGTGGCGATTGGGGCACGGTGGCCGTGTGAACGACAGGAATGGCGCGAGCGCGTCGGGCGTGGGGAA
>NW_025311419.1:0-596 GCF_018294505.1 Triticum aestivum
CACGAAGTGCGTCCAGTATTTGCCGTTACCCTCTCTACTCTTTCGCACATGCTATGTGGGTGAAATGATGATACCATGCCAAGTTTCAACATTTTCAGAGTTCATCTTGTAGTGATTTTCAATCTCACGGTCATTTAGCTCTCTAAACAATTAGGTAAATGACTGAAAAACAACAAATGATGACAGAACATGTTGGAAATTGATGACGTCGCTTTGAATGCTGCATACTGAACACAAAAGAAGTCCGGAGTTCAAATAAGTTTAAAAAACATTGAAGTGCCCATGTAAGAGATGAGTTCTCATCTGAAACCCTGATACTCCGAAAGAGTTTGTCCAGTTTGTACACGAAGTGCGTCCAGTTTTCGCTGTGACCCTCTCTACTCTTTTGCACATGCTATGCGGGTGAAATGATGATACCATGCCAAGTTTCAAAATTTTCAGAGTTCATTTTGTAGTGATTTTCAATTTCACGGTCATTTAGCTCTCTAAACAATTAGGTAATGACTGAAAAACAACAAATGATGTCAGAACATGCTGAAAATTGATGATGTCGCTTTGAATGCTGCATACTGAATGCAAAAGAAGTCTGGAGTTCA
>NW_025311420.1:0-596 GCF_018294505.1 Triticum aestivum
CCAACCTACGTCCCCCGGAAGGTAGCACCTCCCTATACCAGCCCGGCGGAGCCCAGTCCCGAACATGGCCCTGATCAAGCAGGCCTCCACCGCCGAGTCGACGACGACGAGGATGCGGGATAGGCATCGCCGACGTCGATGCGGCAACTACTTCTATATATAGTTAAATAAAAGTAGTTTTATTAATTAAATCAACTATCTAGTTCAACTACTAAGCACTTACTATAAATAAATAAGTAGTACTTACTAAAAACAAACTACTTCTATATATAGTAAAGTAAATTAGTTTATTAAATCAACTAGCTAGTTCAACTATATATAAACTACTTCTTATTTTTTTCCTTTTTCTAAATACTATGAACAAAAAAATCATTAAAATTCTATGAACAAAATTAATTACTACACATCTAATCTAACAAAAAAAATCTAATCCAACAAAAAAAACTATGAACTACATATCTAAATTACTACACACATCTAATCTAACAAAAAATATAATTAATCTAACAAAAAAATCTAACATAATATAAACAAATTAATTACTACACATCTAATCTAACCAAAAAAATCTAATCTAACAAAAAAAATCTATGAAC
>NW_025311421.1:0-596 GCF_018294505.1 Triticum aestivum
GCCGCCGACCCCCCGCACCCTCGATTCCCCTACTCAACCGCCGCCGCCGACCCCCCGCACCCCGCGCACCGTCTTATAAAAAAATTAGTATCAAACAGCTTTTTAAATGCTACTGTCTTATAAAAAAAATATTACTGTTATTATTTAAACAAGTTTGAACATATTTAAACATAAATAAGTATCAAACAGCTTTTTAAATGCTAAAAAAAATTTGTGGAGCCTGGGAGTCGAACCCAGGACCTCCTGGTGTGAGAACTGGCTGCTGACCAGTCGAGCTAGTAGAGTGGGCTTGACATAGATAGGTTCTGGTACTACATAACCTTTTGGCTCGAGTTGAAATAAAAAAAATACTAATGGCGCACCACGGTGAGGTGCACCATTAGTATGGACATGCTAATAGCGCACCACGGTGAGGTGCACCATTAGTATTGTGGCCCCCCTTCGCCCGATCCCCCCTTCGCCCGATGCCCCTTCGCCCGATCCCCCTCGCCAGTTCTCTCCCTCTCGATCCACCGCCGCCGCCGCCGCTGCCCTCGCCCTCGCCCTCGCCCTCGCCCTCTCCCTCCCTCGCCCTTTCCTCGCCGCCCGGACGCCGC
>NW_025311422.1:0-595 GCF_018294505.1 Triticum aestivum
GGAAACTCGTCTGTTACAAAGGGATTTCATTTTTTAAAATCTATTTGAACTCCTGACATTTTGTGTGTTCAAAATGCACCATTCAAAGCCACATCATTATTTTTCAATCCTTTCTGACTTCATTTCTTATTTTTCATGCATTTACTAATTATTTTCAGCTATAAGACCCTAAAATTGAAAAGCATTTCAAATGAACTCTGAAAAGGTTGAAACGTGGCATGATATCATCATTTCATCCACATCGCATGTGCAAGAAAGTTGAGAGGGTTACGGCAAAAACTGGATGCACTTCGTGTACAAAACGGACAATCTCTTTCAAAGTATCAGGATTTCATCCGGAAACTCGTCTGTTACAAAGGGATTTCATTTTTTAAAACTTACTTGAACTCCTGACTTTTTGTGTGTTCAAAATGCAACATTCAAAGCCACATCATCATTTTTCAATCCTTTCTGACTTCATTTGTTATTTTTCATGCATTTATTAATTATTTTGAGCTATAAGAACCTAAAATTGAAAAGCATTTCAAATGAACTCTGAAAAGGATGAAAGTTGGCATGATATCATCATTTCGTCCACACAGCATGTGCAAGAAAG
>NW_025311423.1:0-595 GCF_018294505.1 Triticum aestivum
GGTGTGGTGGCATGTCCGAAGAGGCGGCATGTGTCTCCAGGGTGTGCCCCCCCTCACGGACGGCGATGACACGGTAGTAGACGTTCTGCGGTAACGATGCGGCGTGAATATTATTAAATACTCGGAGAGCGATAAAATCATGAGGATTTTACACGACGTGGGCACATGTGCTGTAGAACTGATGGTAATTTTTCATAATTGGTCGTGATGGAGAAGTATCTGAACAATTCCCTCTACGCGGATTGCTCTTCGCGTGTCTACGACTGTGGCCGGCGGCCTCCGGGGGCTAGCATGCCGCCAAATCTTGCGTAGGCGGCCTCTGACAAGTATGGAAGTGTTGTGGCGGGTGCAAACGCCCGGCACGCGTCTCCGGGGTGTGCCCCCCCTCACGGACGGCTCCGCCGCCGGCACCTGGAGGGAGGAAACGGACGCGTCGGGTCTACACGGAGGGGATCTTGCTGTGGGTCTGGCCCGGATGTTGCTCCAAAGTGTTCCTACGGGCTGACCTAACACAACCGGGTGGATTGGTCCACTGCTCAAAGCCCGTCCGTTGAAAGTCAAAGGGCTAGATCCCGTGGTCAAACGCTACAGGGTT
>NW_025311424.1:0-595 GCF_018294505.1 Triticum aestivum
ATTCATTTTGTAGTGATTTTCAATTTCACGGTCATTTAGCTCTCTAAACAATTAGGTAAATGACTGAAAAAAACAAATGATGTTAGAATATGTTGGAAATTGATGACGTCGCTTTGAATGCTGCATACTGAACACAAAAGAAGTCCGGAGTTCAAATAAGTTTAAAAAACATTGAAGTGCCCGTGTAACAGATGAGTTCTCGTCCGAAACCCTGATACTCCGAAAGATTTTCTCCAATTTGTACATGAAGTGCGTCCAGTTTTTGCCATGACCCTCTCTACTCTTTCGCACATGCTATGCGGGTGAAATGATGATACCATGCCAAGTTTCAGCATTTTCAGAATTCATTTTGTAGTGATTTTCAATTTCACGGTCATTTAGCTCTCTAAACAATTAGGTAATTGACCGAAAAAAACAAATGATGTTAGAACATGTTGGAAATTGATGATGTCGCTTTGAATGCTGCATACTGAACACAAAAGAAGTCTGGAGTTCAAATAAGTTTAAAAAACATCGAAGTGCCCGTGTAACAGATGAGTTCTCGTCCAAAACCCTGATACTCCGAAAGAGTTTGTCCAGTTTGTACGTGACGTGC
>NW_025311425.1:0-595 GCF_018294505.1 Triticum aestivum
TTTTTTCATATAATTTTTTTAGGCAGATTTTTAGATTTTTAGGCAGATTTTTAGAATTTTTTGTGTATGTATGTTATGTTTATATGTATGTATGTATGTTCATATGTATGTATGTTTATATGCAAAGCATATGCAAAGAAAATGTATGAATGGTCATATGCAAAGAAAAATGTATGTATGGTCATATGCAAAGAAAATGTATGTATGTATGTTCATATGAAAGAAAAATGTATGTATGTATATCTGTTTATATGTCTTTTTTTTAATTTTTTTTGTTTTTTGCATTTTTATAAAAAATGTATATATGTTCTCTGTGTGTATATATGTTTTATGTTCATAGATTTTTTATTTGAACATTATTTAAAAAAAACAAGCAATACAAGAAGAAGAAAAAGAATGAGAGGAAAAAGGAAAAAAGAAGAGGAAGAAAGGAGAAGAAGAGGGGATAGGAAGAAGAGGAGAAATAAATAAGAAGAAGAAAAAAGAAGAAAAAGAAGAGGAGAAGAAGAAAAGAATAGAGGAGAAGAAGAAAAAATAGAATTTTTTTTTCTATTTTTTCATTTTCTATTTTTTCTTCTTCTCCTCTATTCTTTTC
>NW_025311426.1:0-595 GCF_018294505.1 Triticum aestivum
GAAACGGAAATGAATCAACATTCCGGCAAAATATTGGCAACTATCGCATTTCAAATACCGGTACACCTCCAAACACAAACACATATGCAAAACCACAAACATATGCAACACCACGAACATACATAGATCTAGCTAGGCCATAAAAAGTGCATGTGCACATTGTTGTAGGGAGAACAACATAAATATAGCTTCCGCCCTTACTTACCTAGCAAAATAAGGTAACTTAACCACTTAATTCGAATGAATTTATGGTGGAAATGAGGTGAAAAAGAGGAGGCACCCGAGACAAGGAGGAGGCGGTGGAGAGAATGAAGTGGGGAGAAAGTGAGTGTGGGAGGAGAGGTTGTCCAAAATATCTTGTTGCTCCCCACTTACTAATGGCGCACCAACCACAAATGCGCCATTAGTAATCCAGGTTACTAATGGCACACCCCCTGGTGGTGCGCCATTAGTAGTTTTGCAAAAAAAAACATACTAATGGCGCACTACACCACGGTGCGCCATTACTAGTTTAAACTAGTAATGGCGCACCTCGTGCGAGTGCGCCATTAGTAGTTTTGCAAAAAAAGGAATAAAAAAATAATAAAAAAAACAA
>NW_025311427.1:0-595 GCF_018294505.1 Triticum aestivum
GGGGGGGGGGGTGAATAGGCAACTAATAATTTTTAGCTTTTTTTTACCAAATTAAACTTTGCATCAAAGTAGGTTGTCTAGATATGCAACTAGGTGAGCAACTTATATGATGCAACAACAAGCACACAAGCAAGCAAGGGATACAACACAAATAAGCTTGCAAAAGTAAAGGCACGAGATAACTAAGAGTGGAGCCGGTGAAGACGAGGATGTGTTACCGAAGTTCCTTCCTTTTGAGGGGAAGTATGTCTCCGTTAGAGCGGTGTGGAGGCACAATGCTCCCCAAGAAGCCACTAGGGCCACCGTATTCTCCTCACGCCCTCACACAATGCGAGATGCCGTGATTCCACTATTGATGCCCTTGAAGGCGGCGACCGAACCTTTACAAACAAGGTTGGGGCAATCTCCACAACTTAATTGGAGGCTCCCAACGACACCACGAAGCTTCACCACAATGGACTATGGCTCCGAGGTGACCTCAACCGTCTAGGGTGCTCAAACACCCAAGAGTAACAAGATCCGCTAAGGATTAGTGGGGGGAATCAAATTTCTCTTGGTGGAAGTGTAGATCGGGGCATTCTCAACCAATCCCGAG
>NW_025311428.1:0-595 GCF_018294505.1 Triticum aestivum
CAAGTAAAGGCACGAGATAACCAAGAGTGGAGACGGTGGAGACGAGGATGTGTTGCCGAAGTTCCTTCCCTTTGAGAGGAAGTACGTCTCCGTTGGAGCGGTGTGGAGGCACAATGCTCCCCAAGAAGCCACTAGGGCCACCGTATTCTCCTCACGCCCTCACACAATGTGAGATGCCGTGATTCCACTATTGGTGCCCTTGGAGGCGGCGACCGAGCCTTTACAAACTAGGTTAGGGCAATCTCCACAACTCAATTGGAGGCTCCCAACGACACCATGAAACTTCACCACAATGGACTATGGCTTCGCGGTGACCTCAACCGTCTAGGATGCTCAAACACTCGACCCAAGAGTAACAAGATCCGCAAGGGATTAGTGGGGGAATCAAATATCTCTTGGTGGAAGTGTAGATCGAGGCCTTCTCAACCACTCCCGAGCAAATCAACAAGTTTGGTCGGCTAGGGAGGGAGATCGGGCGAAAATGGAGCTTAGAGCAATAATGGAGCTTGGGGGTGGAAGAGGTAAGTCAACGGGGAAGAAGGGGCCCCCTTATATAGTGTGGGAAAAGGATTCAACCGTTACCCATCAACCAGCC
>NW_025311429.1:0-595 GCF_018294505.1 Triticum aestivum
CGAAGTATCAGGGTTTCGGACGAGAACTCATCTGTTACATGGGCACTTCATTTTTTTAAACTTATTACAACTCCAGACTTTTTTGCGTTCCGTACACACCATTCAAAGCGACGTCATCAATTTCCAACACGTTCTGACATCATTTGCTGTTTTTCAGTCATTTACCGATTTGTTTAGAGAGCTAAATGACGGTAAAATTGAAAATCACTACAAAATGAACTCTGAAAATGTTGGAACTTGGCATGGTATCATCATTACGCCCGCATAGCATTTGCAAAAGAGTAGAGAGGGTCACGGCGAAAACTGGACGCACCTCGTGTACAAACTGGACAATCTCTTTCGGAGTATCAGGGTTTCAGACGAGAACTCATCTGTTACATGGGCACTTCAATGTTTTTCAAACTTATTTGAACTCCAGCCTATTTTTGCGTTTAGTATGCATCATTCAAAGCGACGTCATCAATTTCCAACATGTTCTGACATCATTTGCTATTTTTCAGTCATTTACCGATTTGTTTAGGGAGCTAAATGACGGTGAAATTGAAAATCACTACAAAATGAACTCTGAAAATGTTGGAACTTGGCATGGTATCAT
>NW_025311430.1:0-595 GCF_018294505.1 Triticum aestivum
GGCCCTCTCGGTAATGCACATCACTTAAGCCTTGCAAGCATTGCAACTAATGAGTTAGTTGCGGGATGATGTATTACAGAATGAGTAAAGAGACTTGCCGGTAACGAGATTGAACTAGGTATAGGATACCGACGATCGAATCTCGGGCAAGTAACATACCGATGACAAAGGGAACAACGTATGTTGTTATGTGGTCTGACCGATAAAAGATCTTCGTACAATATGTAGGAACCAATATGGGCATCCAGGTTCCGCTATTGGTTATTGACCGGAGACGTGTCTCGGTCATGTCTACATTGTTCTCGAACCCGTAGGGTCCGCATGCTTAAGGTTACGATGACAGTTATATTATGAGTTTATGCATTTTGATGTACCGAAGGTTGTTCGGAGTCCCGGATGTGATCACGGACATGACGAGGAGTCTCGAAATGGTCGAGACATAAATATTGATATATTGGAAGCCTATGTTTGGATATCGGAAGTGTTCCGGGTGAAATCGGGATTTTACCGGAGTACAGGGAGGTTACCGGAACCCCCCGGGAGGTATATGGGCCTTAGTGGGCCTTAGTGGAAGAGAGGAGAGGTGGCCATAGAT
>NW_025311431.1:0-595 GCF_018294505.1 Triticum aestivum
GTGATATCTGGTTGCATGTTGCATATGGTGCCTAGCTTCTATTGCTCCTAATTTGTTAAATTGCATCTCCTTAGCTTACACATTATACATGTGAATATGACACGCCTTCCTGTTTTTGGTACATACTACATCTGCCTATCACACCATGTTCTTACGTCAAACTAATGTTCCTGTGTATCCTGCATCTCTCGCTTATGATGAGACAGTCATGCCCGTGGGTTAATATGAGACACGCTACTCTTATAAAGAATGCAGTTTCATCCTCTCCACATGATTCTCAAGAAATAGCAAGCCTAAATGAAGATATTAAACATAGCTCTATACTTGAAGACCGCACTTCCCTTACACCACCATCACAGGTGCTTGCTCTAACTTCGCAGTGTGATATGTGGTTGCATGTTTCATACAGTGTCTAGCTTGTAATGCTTCTAATTAGGTTAAATTGCATCTTCTTAGTTTACATATTATACCTGTGAATATGACATGCCTTCCTATTTTTGGTACACACTATGTCTATGTGTTAACCTTGTTCTTACATGAAACTACCTCTCTTCTGTATCCTGCATCAATCACTTACGATGAGTCACCTTTATTC
>NW_025311432.1:0-595 GCF_018294505.1 Triticum aestivum
GCAAGGCCAAGCCCCACCTCGACAAAGACCCAGCCATAGAGCAGGGTGAACCAACGGAAGACGAACATGCCATCGAGAAACCGTCCAAACAGGGCGGACAATCCGAACAGCCCATCCCCGCGACAGATAACAGTCCGGACGATCTCACGCCGGACAAATTGCTGGAGCATCAGAACCTCCACCAAAGGCTCATCGCCACCGCACGTAGCCTGAAAAAGCAGAAACGGAGGCTCAAAACAGTGGAAGATGCACTTAGAATCAGATGGGGCAAAGTACTCAATACCGCACACAAGTACGGCAATAGTCGTCATACAAAGTGCTATCCGAAGCGGAAACTACTACCGGAATTTGATGAAGAGGCCATAAAGCCCCCATAGTCAAAAAACAAGGAAGCCACAAGGTCAGATAGACGACCCCATGATCGATCTCAAGCAACAGGGGGCGCCGAACTCCATACGGTGCACGATCTGTCCAAGAATTCGCATCAAAAAACTAGCCCAACCAGATCCATCTACGGGCCAAAAAAGCAAGCTCCAGTGAGCAATGCAATGCAAAAAATATCCAAACATCGCGGCACACCTAAATATAGGGGCGC
>NW_025311433.1:0-595 GCF_018294505.1 Triticum aestivum
TGTTGGTCGTTCTCATGTTGTAAACACGCAGGACCAAACTCTAAGTCCCGAACTAGGGGTTGGAGCCCGTGCCGTGGACTCGACTACCACACCTTGGTCAGTCACAGTTCGGGGTCGGGGAATCACTTGTTTCTCACTACCAACAGCAGATTATTATTCTCTCTCAAAAAAAAACCAGCAGATTATTATAGTAGTAGAATAGATTAAAGTAAGACAAATTTTCTCTAGCCTCTGTGGCTCGACACATCAGGTGCGAACGAATTAAATCGTCCCGGGCATTTTACGTGGGGCATGCGTCGGACTAGCAGGGAACATGATTTAAGTGGGGATACACACACACAAGTTGATGTCACACGTTATCATCATCCATATTTCTGTGTGCTTCACGAGTAAATGCGTCCCGGACCCATGAGACTCAGACATATCATCGCTACATGTGTGACATGTCGCGTAAGGATAATTTTTGCATGCTTCACGAGTACAGACGTGCCCTGGAGAGATAGCTGATTGACAGGCATACAAGTGGCACATGGAGTATCTACACCCCGGCTCAAATGCTCCCTTCATGAACAGTAAAATCAAAAAAATAGTAAAA
>NW_025311434.1:0-595 GCF_018294505.1 Triticum aestivum
ATTTGACCTCCAGGCTTTTTTTGCATTCACTATCCATCATTCAAAGCGACGTCATCAATTTCCAACATGTTCTGACATCATTTGCTGTTTTTCAGTCATTTACCGATTTGTTTACAGAGGTAAATGACGGTGAAATTGAAAATATCTACAAAATGAACTCTGAAAATGTTGGAACTTGGCATGGTATCATCATTTCACCCGCATAGCATGTGAAAAAGAGTAGAGAGGGTCACGGCGAAAACTGGACGCACCTCGTGTACAAACTGGACAATCTCTTTCGGAGTATCAGGGTTTCGGACGAGAACTCATCTGTTACACGGGCACTTCAATGTTTTTTAAACTTATTTGAACTCCAGGCTTTTTTGCGTTCAGTATGCATCATTCAAAGTGACATCATCAATTTCCAACGCGTTCTGACATCACTTGATGTTTTTCAGTCATTTACCGATTTGTTTAGAGAGCTACATGACGGTGAAATTGAAAATCACTACAAAATGAACTCTGAAAATGTAGGAACTTGGCATGGTATCATCATCTCACCCGCATAGCATGTGCAAAAGGGTAGAGAGGGTCACGGCGAAAACTGGACGCACCT
>NW_025311435.1:0-595 GCF_018294505.1 Triticum aestivum
TGTGCGTCTCAGCATTACTAATCTAGGGATGACGCTGATGCACAGAGATCAGACTATTTGAGGTATGGTCGCTACAAGATGGTATTAGAGCACACGCTGACTGTAGGACACGACAACTAAGCTAAAGCCCTAGATCACTACTCTCTCTTCTCATTTCTGACTCCTCATCTTTTCTACTCTTTTAGGATGGCAGATGCAAGGAACAAGTTCACGCAACCGGATGAAGATACACCCTTTGGACGCCACTTGAAGGAAGTCACTAGATACCTGAACATCGGAGTACCAAGCTTCACCGGGACCTACAACGCCACTTTACCTGAAGAGGAGCGCTGGACGGTTCAAGTTCAAGTTCCAGGAAGAATGTTCATGCCAGTCACTGAGCCCATAGAGTTTTCCTTTGATGCACCAACCTGGAGTCTAGGAAAGAGCATGGCAGCCCACATCACAATGGTACGTATTGGAGAAGTTTACCAAAAGGATCTCAAGGATACTATTTACCAGATTTGTGGGTGCCGAGATGAGCAATGGGAGATGATCAGCACCAGGAAGGATAGATCAATTGCAGCTTTCGTCCAGGAGTTAAACCAGCACATTC